>NW_018745654.1:0-180439 GCF_001683475.1 Chenopodium quinoa
GCCGGCTAGGCTCTTTGATTTCTCAAAGATGCACACTCCTATAGATGGAGTTAGAAAGCCCGTCCGGCACATTCAGCCGGATGGAACCAAGAAATTCTATTCTGATGCCCGGACGCTCATCCAAGATAAAAAGACTCATCGATCCGAGTCGGCATCAACATCGACCTTTCGAGACAGCTTCAATGCCACCTCAGGAAGGCACTCGAGAACAAACAACGACAGCCGGACGAGCGAGGTTTCCGCTCGATCCGGCCCCCATATGATCCAACCGGCAGTGCATGGAACACCGTATACGCCCTTTGGATCCCCCTATGCACAGGCAGGTATTTTTGGGGGGCAGCATCAGTCGCCCGTCCAGCCTATGGACTGGCAGCTCCGGCTGCTCAACCTTGGGGAACAGCCAACGGCGTTCTCCAGAGAAATCACCGAGATGACCCAGCCGTCTAAAATCAAAAACGTGTTGGTAGGCGCCTACGACGGTACCACCAACCCGGAAGATCACCTTATGGCATACACCAACCTGATGTATTTGCAGGGTTTGGATGACGCCGCATGGTGCCGGTGCTTCCCGGCTACGTTGAAAGGGATTGCTCAACGTTGGTTTGGTAACTCCCAGCCGGATCAATACAACAGGGAGACAAAGAGGGGCTCCGGTCATATGTCAGGCGGTTTAACCTGATGAGGATCCAAATCCATGGATTGTCTGATGACGTTGCCTATACTGATTTCTTCAAAGGCTTAAAAGATGGATTAACTTTTAAGTTTGACTTGGTTAGGAAGAGGGTCTCCACTCTTCACGAGGCACTCATGAAGGCGGAGGCCTACATTCAGGCAGTGGAATTGTGTGCTGTTAAACTTCCAACGGATTACAAAAGATCCGATAAAAAAGAGAATCGGCCTACCCAGTCGGCCAAAAAGGAAGACAAGAGAAAGGGGGTATGGGCGGCAGACTCATCCGGACAACCTTTCCAGAAAAGGAAGAGGTCGGATCCGTATGTGCCAAAGTACGAGTTCAACAAGGACTGTGCCTCCATTCTCAACGAAGTAAAGGACCGGTTGAATCTTGAAAAACCGTCTCCTATGAAGAGTCCTCTAAGCGCCCGGGATAAGAGCAAATATTGTCTTTTCACGAGGAAATTGGCCACGACACTGAGGGTTGCTTTAGTCTCAGGCGGCTCTTCGACCGGCTCGCTGATGAGGGGGCTCTCAAATCTTATCTTTCCAAGTCAAGGGGTACTCCTAAACAAGCAAGAGGACCACCCCCAAAGAAGACGGCTACTCAATCGGATACGGATGAGGAAACCATCTTGACCATAGCCGGTGGATTTGCGGGAGGTGGGCCTACCATCCGGGGCACAAAAGACAACATTCGGAAACTGGTCAACTCGGTGGATGAGGGCCAGTCGTCTGAATATTCATTTCCGGAAGTTAACATCTCCGAGAGAGATAGGGGCGAGGTCAGGCGGCCTCATGATGACCCCATAATCATCGAGTGCAAAATCGCCAATCAAAGAGTTGGCCGGATCTTGATTGATACCGGGAGCTCATCCGACCTCATCAGCTACCGGTGCTTGGAGAAAATCAAGTATAAGCCCAGTAGCATGCTTCCGGCCTCATACCCTCTTGTAGGTTTTGGGGGAGGAGTAGTACATCCGGTGGGCATGATTGATCTAACCCATCCGGTTCGGAGAGAAGGGTAAGGGCCGGCATATGGTTGTCAAGTTTCTTGTTGTAGAAGAGCTGACTGCCTACAATCTGATTATTGGCCGTCCAACCCTTAACCTCTCAAAGGCAGTCATCATCCCATCTCTAATGTTGATAAAGTTTGAAAGGGATGATGGCACAGTCGGTTCCTTGAGTGAGGACCAAAAGATGGCGAGAGAGTGTTACCTCTCGGACATCAAACCAACGCTTGACACAGGCGGTCAAGAGAAAGAAATTGTTGAACTTGACGACTGTGATCAAAGCTTACCGGCTACAAAGCCACCCGGTAAAAAGAGGAAGGCGGACCAACTGGCGCCTGTGAAGGAGAAACAATAGCAATCACTGTCCGGGGAGAGGACAAACGTCCTTCGCCCTCAGCCGGCAGGAGAAATAATTGATGTTGTCCTTGAAGACAGCCGGCCAGACAGAACCGTCAAGGTTGGAACGGCTGCGTTTGAAAGTTTGGGATCAGGTTTTGCTCCTTTTGCTGAAGGAGTTCAAAGATGTGTTTGCCTTTGAAGTAGAAGAGATGCCGGGTGTAAGTCCGGATCTTGCTGTACATAGACTCGCTGTGGATCCTAAGAAGAAGCCGGTCAGGCAAAAGAAACGGAACCATGGCGAGGAAAGGTCCCAGGCGGCAGCAACCGAGGTCAAGAAACTCTTGGATGCTGGATTCATCCGGCAATGTTACTACCCGGATTGGGTAGCCAATGTCGTCCTTGTGAAAAAGCCGAATGGAACCTGGCGGATGTGTGTAGATTACACGGACCTCAACAGGGCTTGTCCAAAGGATAGCTACCCGCTTCCAAAGATAGATCATTTGGTAGACTCTACAGCCGTCCATGCCCTGATGAGTTTCATGGACGCCTATTCCGGCTTCCATCAGATACCCTTGTGGAAGAAAGACCAAGAGAAGACGGCTTTCGTCACAGATCAAGGGCTATATTGCTACAAGGTGATGCCGTTTGGGTTGAAGAATGCGCCTGCTACTTTCCAGGTAATGATGAACTCGGTCTTTTATGATCAGATTGGAAGGAACGTGGAGGTGTACATTGATGACATGATTGTCAAATCAAAGCTGCAGGCGAATCATCTAGCCGACCTCCGAGAAACTCTCACCACCCTCAGACGGCATAAAGTCATGTTAAATCCAAAAAAATGCGTCTTTGGAGTTGAGTCCGGGAAGTTTCTTGGATTTTTGATTGATCAGAGGGGCATAGAGGCCAATCCGGACAAAGTACAGGCGGTGATTGACATGCAGTCGCCACGTACCGTCAGGGAGGCTCAAAAGCTTACCGGTTGCCTGGCGGCATTGGGGAGATTCCTCAGCCGGTCAGGTGACAAGTGCCTGTATTTCTTTCAAGCAATCAAAAAGAGGTCAAGGTTTGAATGGGGTGAAGAGGCTGAGGCGGCATTTCAACGGCTGAAGCAACACCTGCATTCTTTGCCAAGATTGGTGAGTCCCTTACCCCAGGAGGCTCTCTACATGTACTTAGCCGTCTCGGATCACTCCTTGAGCGCCGTCCTCCTTGCTGAGAGAGACGGTAATCAGCTCCCGGTATACTTTATAAGCCATGTACTCCGGAATGCTGAACTTCGTTATCCCATGATCGAAAAATTCGTCTGGCTTTGTTCAAAGCAGTCAAGCGGCTGAAACCGTATTTTTTAGCACATCCGGTGACCGTTTACACTGATCAGCCGCTCAAAAGGCCTATGACCACTTTAGAGTCATCCGGAAGAATGATTAAATGGGCTGTGGAAATCCAAAGCTTAGAAATCACTTTCGAACCCAGGCGAGCAGTGAAGGGTCAGGCGTTTGTCGACTTCATTGTTGAAATGACAAGGCCAATACAGCCGGATAAAACTGATGAAGTTTGGAGGGTTTATGTAGACGGGAGCTCTACGCTGAATGGTTGCGGAGCGGGTGTAATTATTCACTCTCCGGAGGGGGACAAATACGAGTATGCTCTACGATTCAAGTTTCAAGCTTCGAATAATGAAGCTGAATACGAAGCCCTGCTAGCCGGTATACGCATGTGTAAGGCAGTCGGGGCAAGGAAAGTTGATGCCTGCTCAGATTCCCAACTCATCGTTAGCCAGTACAACGGTGACTACGAGGCCACCCATCCGGTGATGATTATGTATCTGCAGGCGGTCAAAGAGGAGGCTGGGGCATTTGATGAATTCAACCTAAGTCAAGTACCCAGATCCGAGAATAATCAGGCGGATGCACTATCCAAACTTGCATCCTCCGCCACATGTGATACGCCTAGATCAGTCTTCTGGGAAGTCATGGAAAAGAAAAGCATTGAACATGACCCCATTGGAGTTCTAGATCAAAGCTCCACATGGATGGACCCCATCCGGAATTACTTGGAAGACGACACTCTACCGAAAACCTCATCCGAAGCAGCTGCTCTTAAAAGACGAGCATTAAGCTTCGCAATGCACAAGGGTGAACTGTTCCGGAAGGGTTACTTGCAGCTGCTATTCAAGTGTGTTACCCCAGAACGGGGCAAGGAAATACTGGAAGATCTCCACGCCGGCTTCTGTGGATCTCACATTGGCGGGAGGACCCTCGCCAAAAGAACCCGGCGGCAAGGATACTTTTGGCCTACACTAGAGGCGGATGCATTAGATCTGGTGAAAAGATGCGACAAGTGCCAGAGGTTCGGCCGGCTGATAAGGCAGCCGACAACTGATTTGACAGCTATTCACAGCCCAATTCCCTTTGCAAAATGGGGCATGGATATTTTGGGGCCATACACTCCTGCCCCAGGCGGCAGAAGATACATTTTAGTGGCTGTTGATTACTTCACCAAGTGGGTTGAGGCCGAGGCGGTAAAGGGCATCAAAACTAAGGATGTCATCTCCTTCATTTGGAGAAATGTCATCACCCGGTTCGGTGTACCAATGTCAATGGTCTTTGACAATGGCCCCCAGTTCGAAACGCCTGTCCTAAAGACTTGGTTACAAGACCAAGGGATTTCCTACTACTTTGCATCCGTTGGCCGTCCGCAAGCAAACGGTCAAGTTGAAGCTTTCAACAAGCTCATCTCAGGCGGCATAAAGAAAAAGATCGAGAAGGCAGGCGGGCTTTGGGCAGAAGAGTTAACTCACGTTCTTTGGTCCATCAGAACTACTGAGAAGGGGTCAACCGGTGAAACTCCATTCCTTATGGCATATGGCACAGAGGCGGTGCTTCCCATTGAATTATATGAGCCAACACTTCGAATTATGTTGTATGATGAAGAGGCAAATTGGGAAGCCATGCGCCTGTCTCTGGATACTCTTCCAGAAAGAAGGGCAACGCCGCCTTGCGTCATGAAATCTACCGCCTTCGAATGACGAGGGCCTACAACAAAAGGGTGCTTAAACGCCCCCTCAAAGTTGGAGATTTTGTATTACGGAAGCTTGAAGCAACCGGCAGGGCATACGAACATTTGAAACTAACCCCAAACTGGGAGGGACCCTACCGGATTTTTGAAGAAGTTAGAAACGGCACATACCGCCTGGAAACCCCAGACGGAATGCGGCTGCCTCGTACCTGGAATGTAGATAACTTGAAAAAGTACTACTTCTAAGGATTGAAATGTGAAAGCATATAATTTCCATTCATACAATTGTATTTGCACCTGTCTAGTGCAAGAACACAGACGGAAGAACACTTGTTAAAACCACTGCTCCAAAAAGAGCAGTCATCCGGTGACACCCATCCGGGTGAATCACTGAAGAGAACAGCTCCCTTCTGGGTGGAACATTGTTCTAGCGATCCAATAACTCAAACGGCGTTTGTCTAAAATGATTTGCAGCCGTTAGAAATGATCCTTTGCATCTAGGATTCATCCGGCAAGGACCCAAAAGAGGTCCATCCGGGTGAATCACTGGAGAGAACAGCTCCCTTCTGGGTGGAAAATTGTTCTAGCGATCCAATAACTCAACGGCATTTGTCTAAAAACAATTTTGCAGCCGTTAGAAATGATCCTTTGCATCTAGCATTCATCCGGCAAGGACCCAAAAGAGGTCCATCCGGAAAAATGAAATTCCTGATGGGCCACTGTAACCACCTAAACGGTTTTACATCCCATCCTATATATAATTGTACCAGACGGGGCAAGGTTAGGTCAGTCACTGACCCCCCATCCGGCTTCCATGAAACGGCTACCAGTCTACTGTTAGGAAACAGGTAGCCATTTCAGGGGCATATTGTGGTATCGCTTCTTCATCCGGCATATATAGAACGGCTGAAATACTTTTAAAAATGCATAAATAAAAAAATTCTAATAATAGAGATAGAAAAACCGACTGTGTCGGTTAATAGATTAATTGAAATGTTAGCCGGACCCCTGTCCAGGAAAGATACATCGAAAATACACGGCACGCAGGCCAGTAAAAAAAGAGAATATCAATCTTGTTGTTGCTCTTGTTGCTGAGGCTGCTCCAACCCTTGAGCTTGCCCAACCTGAGTCTCAGCCGTCTGCTCTTGCAGCTGCTTCGGCTGGTTTCCCATTGGCACCCCATCCGGCTCTGACCCTAACCCCTTCTCAGCCCACTCGTCGAAAGGAGGAGGGGCAGGAGTGCCGAGTACTCGAGCTTCATAAACTTCAGAAGCATACAAGTAACGGAGGTTGAAATAGTCAAAGTCAGAGTCCGGATGGATGAGGTCCCAAGCCAGCTTCATGCGCTCCTCGCAGTCGGCTTCATTCTCTGTAATCAGGCGGCTGAGTTCCTCGTTCAGCTCCTTTTTGTGGGCCGCCTGAATATTAGTGAGTTGGACAGTCAGCTCGCTGTTCTTCTGGCGGAGGTTGGCATTTTCCTTGTCAGCTCCTTCCAGAGCTCTGAGATCAGCCTGGAGGTCCTTGACCTTGAGCTCAAGTTCATCAACTTTCTTCTTGGCCTCATCCCCAGCCAGCACAGCCTCTTTCAGTAATTCCTCCTGTTGCAACTCTCTCTCTTTAGTTGCCAAATCATATTTAATACTGTGAAATTGACTAACGTCAATTAGGTCAAGGGCACGCTTCTGAGCGTCTCTTACCTCCTCTTGCTTTTTACGCAAGGGGACTCGGAGCCCGTCCACTCTCAGCATCACCTATGGTACCAACCGGAAAAGGAGTTAGAACTAATGATGATAATTAATACTCATCCGGCAAAAGCAGAGCTTGAGACAAGCATAGGGCATTCGGGTTATTTACCTCAGCAAGAAGAGAGTTGATGCGATCCAGGTTAACCTGATGTACAGCCGGCACCGCCTCCTTTTCAGAACGGGTCAGAGTCTTGACCATTCTCTTGGCGTATTGGTTGTAGTTGGGCCGGCTGGTAGAGTCATCTGCAAAGGAAGGGTTATCTGTCAGATACTGAGCATAGGCGCCGCCTATATTCATGCGGCTGCCAGAGGAGCCCCCAGACTGGCTTGCTTGAATTTTGACTCTCATATGCCCAAGCGGCCAGGGGGGGTCAAAGGCAGAGGTTTTACCTTGTTCAGGCTGTGGGGTGCCATCCCCCCAGCCGCATCTGAGCCAGATCCCATCCGGGTCTGGCCCGCCGAAGCACTCGGCGTTAGCTGCAGGCTCTTCCCTGCAGTGGTTGGCCTGGCAGGGTCAGACGTCCTCTTTGCAGGACTAGCTGCCGAAGGTGGACCCGGCAGCCTTGGAGCTTTTGAAGCCGGCTGGGGTATCACACCAGCCGGTCTTTTGTGCATGCTTGCTAGTGATTTTGGCATGCCTTGGGTTCCACCCTGAAAATAGTCAAAACAAAGCAATCAGTTAGAAACAAAGGCAGATCATATGTCATCCGGTAAGAATTGGAAGAGGTTTTACTCCATTCTTGGCGGCCAGTGCCGCCTTCTTCTCTTCGATTTGCTTCTTTCTCAGCTCAATAGCTGAGAAGGCAGGTGTCTTTTCAGGAGGCACCATTCTTTTAGCTTTACCTGCAAAAAAGGGAAATTCGAGTTAGAGCGTGTACGCATAATCAGGCGTCAGAATACCGGATGGGTTAATGAACCTACTCTTTTTAAACATTGAACTTAGATTGCAAAGGGACAAGAAGGACTCGTCCCTGAACCATTCCGGGAGGGGTACCCAGAACTTTGGGATGATGATTTCACTACCGTCCTCCATCAGATGGGTCGTTTTGAGGAAGAGACCCGTCTCCATTATTTGGTCCCAGGCCTCAGACGGCACTTTCGGGAGCGCGCATTTTTTGCCCAGCAATGCCTGGTGCTTATTATACCGCCGCAGCCGGTGATTTAGGGAAGTGAAAGGAGAAGAGACGACATAAAATTTGCTCTTCCAGTTGGTCCACTTTGATGGCTTCTCCAAAGTCATCATGTATTCTTGGTTGGTGGTAAGGGTGTACCAGGCATTCCACCCACCCGGAGCCCGGCTGAGGTAATGCATGTGTGCAAAAGTCTCCTAACTGGGGTTCACCTCCTGCAGCTCACATGCGGCAATGTACCCCAAAATATTGACCCAAGAGTTAGGAGTCAATTGCCATACGCCCAAGTCATACCCCAGCAATATGTCCTTGATGCAGGGGTGAAGGGGGAACCGGAGGCCTGCTTTGAATGCCGCCTCATAACAGCCGAAAAAATCATCGGCATGGTCCAAGTCGTCCGTCCATACGACGGCTGCATTAACAGGCGGGACTCTTATTTCCCAGTCCTTCCCAACTGGTTTCCTTTTAAAAAGAAAGGCAGGAAGGGTTGTAGTAAGGGTGACCACGTCTCTTGCAGACATGGTCATGTCAGTCGGATCTCCCTTAGCCGGCCATTTGTAGGCCTCTTCAACAATAGGCTCAGCCTCCTGTGCAGGGGCTTCAGATTCGGACCCAGACCCTTCTCCAGCAGATTTATCGCCGGATCCTTCGGCATTAGAATCAGAGTCTTCTAATATGCTGTCACCCGGTGTGCTCGGACCACTCGGGGAATCTTGACGAGTCCCCAGGGTTTCTTCCAAAGGAATTTCACCAGACGGTCCTGCCGTCTGGTCCTCGTTTCTGGGATCAGCCGGATCTTCGGCTGCGTCGTCGGACTTGTAATCCGGGTCAACTGCCGTCCATCTTATCCGAGCCATTCTATCCTG
Organism: Chenopodium quinoa; assembly: GCF_001683475.1. NCBI lineage: Eukaryota > Viridiplantae > Streptophyta > Magnoliopsida > Caryophyllales > Amaranthaceae > Chenopodium > Chenopodium quinoa. Next base: position 8,784 of record NW_018745654.1, read on the forward strand.
CACTTGAACAGAGACGGTCGGATTCGAGGTAGGTGAAGGTTCGCCCAAATACCCCCAGACGGCAGTCCCAGTCCTAGACTCAGCCGTGCCTGGTGACCGCCTGACAGCAGCCGTAGGCTGTGCCGAGTGTATAATTGAAGGGTCCATATCCTATCTATGCAACCGGAAAATTAACAAAAAGAATTGAAAAAGGGTGCAGACGGTACCTTTGGAGGTTGGAATTTGCTGAGATGGTGGCTTGAAACCTACACAGGCGGAAATCTCCGAATGTGTTTGAAGCTGATGAAGAAAAATAGATCAGACATGTTTAATTGGAAGCTCATTTAAAAGCCCCCCAAGCGTTGGAGTCCCGGATGAGGGTTAGCAGAGATGGGCTGGAAATTGCTCAAGCGACACCCATACGGTTGAAAGCCGGATGGGGGCAATTTGAAACAATGTTTGAGCCAAGGCTGCTCAAACGACCCCCATACGGTTAAAAGCCGGATGGGGGCTATTTGTATGTTTGAGAAAAAGCTAAAGGCTGCTCAAACAACCCCCATACGGTTAAATGCCGGATGGGGGCAATTTGAATGATGTTTGAGAAAAAGCCAAGGCTGCTCAAACGACCCCCATACGGTTAAAAGCCGGATGGGGGCTATTTGTATGTTTGAGAAAAAGCTAAAGGCTGCTCAAACAACCCCCATACGGTTAGACGCCGGATGGGGGCAATTTAAACAACGTTTGAGAAGAAGCCAAGGCTGCTCAAACAACCCCCATACGGTTAGACGCCGGATGGGGGCAATTTAAACAACGTTTGAGAAAAAGCCAAGGCTGCTCAAACGACCCCCATACGGTTAAAAGCCGGATGGGGGCAATTTGAAACAAAGTTTGAGCCAGGGAAGCTCAAACGACCCCCATACGGGTAAAAGCCGGATGAGGGCTATTTGTATGTTTGAAAAAAAACAAGGCTGCTCAAACGACCCCCATACGGTTAAATGCCGGATGGGGGCAATTTGAATGATGTTTGAGAAAAAGCCAAGGCTGCTCAAACTACCCCCATACGGTTAAATGCCGGATGGGGACAATTTGAAAGATGTTTGAAAGCAAAGGTTGATCAAACCACCCCCATACGGCTAAAGGCCGGATGGGGTTACTTATGACTAGTCTGAATAAAAACAAAGTTGGCTCAAAAGGGTCCCATGCGGCACAATGCCGGATGGGTGTATATTAAACATCCCAGACGGCAAAACGCCGGATGAGGGGGATTTTTGGAGTTGCCCTAAGCCAGCCCCATGCGGCAAAATGACGGATGAGGGCATTTTACAACTAGGGAAATATTTCAAAAACCTCACACGGGAAATCCCGGATGAGGTAGGGGTAATTCAGAAATTTTTGGACAAAATATACCCAGGCGGCAAAATGCCGAGTGAGGTCCTTAATCTAGGGGCAAAAAGACGGTACCTTACTAAATCCGCACTCAGCCGGAAGGCAGATGTCAAGTACTTGCGAAAACCGGATGCTCGAAAGTCTTGAAAGAAGCAGCCGGTATCAGAGCTTCTCAGGAAATTTTTGAAAATAAAAAGTGCGGAGGAAAGAGGTAGCCACCCTACTTATAGAAAGAGGCAGAAGGCGAACAGTCACCTTCTGCACAAAAATTTGAAATTCAAAAAAAAAAAAAAAAAAAAAAAAAAAAAAAAAGAGGGGGGGAAGCAGACGAACCGTCACTTACCCCATGCACCCTACGTCTGTCACAGATGACACGTGAGTTTGCCACATCTCACCTGTGAGGGGCAGATGTTTAGGGTGAAAATACCCTAAGACACGTGGCCCAATAAAGGCTTGACACGTGTCAATCTTTCAACGGTCCGCAAAGGCCCAATCCCTTTGCAGACACGTGTCCCTTATACCCTAATTGAGGTACAGTTCTCCCTTACTATAAATAGTAAGGGTAGACCTCATTTATGACATACATTAATTGCAACCACACAAAAACAAACAAAGCCCAAACCTACTGAAACGCTCTCGAACCGAGAAGCTTTTATTATTCTTATTCCACTTCGAAAAGATACTAACTTAATCTTCGGAGGCGGAACTCCCACCCCCATCCGGAGTCTCCGTTACTTGTGCAGGTACAGGCGTAAGAAGGAAGTCTGCTAGGTGCAGGTACAGGCGTAAGAAGGAAGTCTGCTAGGAAATTGTAACTCTCCCGAAGGACATAAAAGACCCCCAAATACATTCTACAAAGCTAATTGAATCTAATAAAAGTCAAACACATTCAAACAAAGGTAATTGAATCAAATGAAAGTCAAACACATTCAAACAATGGTTTTTGAATCAAATGAAAGTCTAATGCATTCTATAAAGCTAATTATATCAAATGAAAATCAAACACATTCAAACAAAGCTATTTAAATCAAATGAAAGTCAAATGCATTCTACAAAGCATATTGAATCAAATGAAAGTCAAGCATAATCAAACAAAGCTAATTGAATCAAATGAATGTCTAATGCATTCTACAATGCCAATTGAATCAAATGAAAGTCAAACACATTCAAATAAAGCTTTTTGAATCAAATCAAAGTAAAATGCATTCATTAAAGCTAATTGTATCAAATGAAATTCAAATGCATTCTACAAAGCAAATTAAATCAAATGAAAGTAAAACACATTCAAACATAGCTAATTGATTCAAATAAAAGTCAAACATATTTAAGCAAAGCTTTTTAAATCATATGAAAGTCAAATGCATTCCACAAAGCTAATTTAATCAAATAAAGTCAAATGCATTTTACAAAGCTAATTGAATCAATTGAAAATGAAAAGCATTCAAACAAAGCTAATTGAATCAAATGAAACTCTAATGCATTCTACAAAGCTAATTGAATCAAATGAAAGTCAAACACATTCAAACAAAGCTTTTTGAATCAAATGAAAGTCAAATGCATTTAACAAAGCTAATTGAATCAAATGAAAGTCAAGCACAATCAAACAAAGCTAGTTGAATCAAATGAAAGTCTAATGCATTCTACAACGCCAATTGAATCAAATGAAAGTCAAACACATTCAAACAAAGCTTTTTGAATCAAATGAAAGTCAAATGCATTCATCAAAGCTAATTGAATCAAATGAGAGTCAAATGCATTCTACAAAGATAATCAAATCAAATGAAAGTAAAACACATTCAAACATAGCTAATTGATTCAAATAAAAGTCAAACACATTCAAACAAAGGTTTTTGAATCATATGAAATTCAAATGCATTCCAAAATCCTAATTTAATCAAATGAAAGTCAAATGCATTCTACAAAGCTAATTGAATCAATTGAAAGTGAAAAGCATTCAAACTAAGCTAATTGAATCAAATGAAAGTCTAATGCATTCTACAAAGCTAATTGAATCAAATGAAAGTCAAACACATTCAAACAAAACTTTATGAATCTAATGAAAGTCAAATGCATTCTAATGGAACTAGGAAACTAGTAATAAGACTAGTTCTAATTAACCTAAAACTTCTTAAAACAATTCCTAATTGACTTAGAAATTATTTTAAACTAAAATAACAGAAATTAAGAAGATTCCTAATTGCTTAAACCAAGAAAAACCCTTTCAAGTGAAAGGTAAAAACTTTCAAGCAAAACCACCTTCTCACGCGCCGCCATCATCGACACGCGCCCCACTGCCGTGTAGCTGGGCTCAGGCCGGAGCTTGGGAGCCGGCGCGTGGCACCCAGATCGGCGCGTCGCCGCCGCTTCCGTCGTCGGAACCCAACTGGTCCTTGACTTCTTCTTCAATGGCTGCGCATGTTATTCATTCTTGATTCTTTACTCCAAGCTCGAACCCTATTGGCCTTAAAACCAATATGATTGGCTCTTCAAAAGAATTTCCCTCTTGATCCACATCATTCTCCCCCTCTTCAAAAGAATTTGTCCTCAAATTCGCATCATCCATGTAAGGAGAACAATTCCATGAAACCATCCAAATTCGACGAATACAAGCCAAAAGAACTATTACCTCAACGCTAGCAATTTTAAGCAATGTAAAAACATCACCACGAGCAAGGCAATATTTTAGAAACAACCAATTCTCAAATTGGTCCTTGGTCTTCGAAGTTTACCATAAGAACACTTTAGGCTTCATGATATTTTTCTCATGTATGACTAACAATTTCTTCTCTTTATGCATGCCTAATGAATCCACCACTTCTAAAGAAACCATTAAATTATTATCTTGATTCACGAATGGCTCCTCAATAGTATCAAAAACCTTTTCCGACACCACCATTGGTAGATCATTATGAATAATCTGATCTTGAACAACGTCACACACAATTGGAACATCAATTGTTTCACTCACCTTTTCTTCGAGCTCTTTAGCACCTACATGTTCCTCTTCCTTATCCTTTTGACAATCTTCCTCCATCTCTTTAACTTTAACGCGGCATGGAATAATAGTTAAAGGAATAAGTTTGAACCTCTTGTTTCCCACCTTGACCGAATATGTGTTGGCCACACCATCATGTTTAACATGTCGATCAAATTGCCATGGTCTTCCTAAAAGAACGTGACAAGCACTCATAGGAATCACATCGCACCATAATTCTTCCTTGTAATTGCCAATGGAGAAATTCACCAAAGCTTGTTGTTCTACATGAAAACCCATAGATTTATCTAGCAAACCCAACTTATATGGTTTTTCATGATCTCTTGTAGGAAGTTGGAGTTTAGTAACCATCTCTATAGACGCTACATTGGTACACGAACTGTTTCGGGGTTTTCTGATGTCCTGCGGGAGAGTTACAATTCCGAGACTGGAACCGGACGCCTGTACCTGCAAAACAAACGGATGCTCCGGATGATTGGAGATCCGCCTCCGACGGTCAAGTTAGTACTTGATTAAGGAGTAATTAATGCGGAAATTAAAGTGATTGGGTCTCTCTAGATGAGAGTGTTTAATGTGTGTAATCTGCGTTTTTAGCGTTTTCTCCCTTAATGAGGATTAAGGGAGGTATTTATAACCTCGGGAAACGTGTCAATCTAGGTTTAGGATAACCTTGGGCTGATTGGGCTTCCCTCGGAAGTTGGGCCTAGGTGACCGGTTATCCCAGGTGTCATGGGAAGGACACGTGTCGTGTCGTAATTGGTCCATAGTGGACGGATCATTGCTTGACACGTGGCAGGCTCCTATTGGCCCATGTGACGGACACATGGCGGAACCTGATTAGTCCACTTGTCAGATGGTGATTGGTGGGGAAAATTCCCCTAATCATTTGCCCCTCACAAGTGGCACGTGACTGGTCACGTGTTACCTGTGACAGGTATCGCCCTGTAACAGGCGACGGCCTGCTACAGGTGTCACTCGGCGAGAGGCCGAGAGATTCTCCCGCCAAAATTTTGAATTCTAGAAGTGACCCTTCGCCTTCTCACTTCGCCTATATAAAGGAGTGTTGACTTTGGTCATTTTCACACTTGAAAACTTTGTGAGAGAACATTCGGACCCCTGAACTTGCTCTGACATTTTGGACCCTTTCTGCCTACCGCCTGCTCTGACAAGCCGACTGCAAAGGATTTTCAGAACTTCATCAATCGTCACTCGTTCAGGTAACCGTCGGTTCTCTTACTCTTAATTTTCTCTTTACTTTATTCTTTTTTGAAATGGTATCACGAAAGCACACGACACGACCTAGGTTAGTGATCAGCCGGTCACCGGGGACGGCTGAATCTAGGACTAAGAGTGCCGCCTGCCCTTTTCTGGACCCATCTTTGCCCTTTATACAAAGTCCGACTGTATTTGTGTCTATGCAGAGCATGATGGCCAGAACAAAAAGACTGCCAGGATCTCAAACTCAGACGGCTCCTCCCACAGGGTGCCGATTAGTGAAACATCTGACCAGGCGCCAGATGTGGAAGTGAAACAAAGCGGCTTGAAAGCCGGCAGTTCTGAGGGAGGAGTCAAAGTGACCCCTTCCCACTTTACAGTTGAAAATTCTACATTCTCTCCTGCTCCTTTTAAAGGAGAGGAGGCGGCCCCCTCCGGGAGAGGGGAGGAGTCGTCCTCTTCGGACTCGTCAGAGGACGATTCCGAGTCTAGCTCTTCTGGCCATGCTTCCCTATACATAGAAGAGAAAAACAGTCGCCTACAAGAGACGAGGCTTTCTCACGCAGTTGAGAAGGGGGACGATTGGGCGGAGCCATCTGCCTCTCACCGAGAGCAAAATACCCCCTACTACTGCACGGTACCTCGGCTTTTTAGTGTTCGTGCCGGATCCAGAAGACATTGTCGTATGGCCGGCTGGTACCAGTTATGATTGCGCCTGCTTTGGCTGCTACGAGGCGGCCATCAAGGCTGGGCTGCGCTTCCCACTACATCCAGCTGTTCAGCGGATCTTGGATGGGTATGAGTTGGGGTTATGGCAGTTAGCCCCGAACTCCTGGGTCAACGTACTCGGCTATGTGGCCGGGTGCGAACTGCACGGGGTGGAGCCGAGCCTCGAGGCTTTCACCCACATGAACTACCTCAGCTAGACCCCTAAGGCAGGCGGTACCGGCTGGTATCAATTGACGAGCCACAGGGGCTACCTCATGACGAGAGGTAAAGCAAACAAATGGAAGGACTGGCGGAGCACCTTCCTCTTCATTGAGAGCTCAGACACAGAGCTGAACAAGCGCTTCAACAGGTGGAACAGGAATCCGCCCCTTCTTGCAGGCGGCCGCAGCATGCCGCCTGTTCCCCCCAAGGCTAAGAAAGAGATCCTAGATAAAGGACTCTTCAAAGTAGAGTCCAAGGTGAACTCTACTTTAGGGGTACGAGAGCAAGTACCCCTGCACTGCGTCCCGAGCTTCAAATGGCTCTACGACGAGTACTTTTTGGCCGCCTGTGGCCTTAGCAGTCGGTGCTCAAGAGGTAGCCGGCCTGTCGAATACTCTGCTGTTCCGTGCATTTCTTGTTATGACTTTTATTAACTTAGCTATTTGTTTTTGCAGCGGACGCCATGAGCAAAATTACCGCCTCCAAGACTGCGGCGGCCATGTTGCGGGCCTCCATCATGCAACAGTCTTCAACCGACTCCCCCAACAAGGGGGCACCCTTGGTGGGCTTCGAACCTTTCACCCTCTTTTTGGAGTTGTGTATGCATATACTGACTCTTTTCTTCTTTTTTAGACGGGCGCTCCAAGAGCTTCTTCTTCCCAACAGCCGGACCCCAAGGCCCGGAGGACGACTGTTACGAGCTCTCCTGGTTCTTCCAGGAAACATGCGGCGGCTGAGAAACAGCCGGCCACTTCTTCTAAAACTCCAGCTGGGCCACCTAGAAGTATGAAATTGTCCTTGTAAATTTTAGACTTGCTCCCTTCTTTACTAGGTCTAATCCGTTTGTTTATGCTTGATGCAGCCGGCCCTTAGGAGCCTGACTTAGTCGAGGTGGCCAAGTCTATGATCAAGGCCGTTCCTCCAGCTGAAAGGAGGCGGTCAGGGGTGTCGGCACCCTTGACCTAGACGGGATTGCAGGGGTCCTTGCTGAGGTATACTTAGCATATTTTTGAGTATTTGAATTCCAGGACGCCTGTTTTCTTTTTTTGTTTGGAAACCGACGCCTGTTCCCCTTTTTACTTAGGCCCTGCTTCGAGTGAAAGGCCTTCGCAAGCCGCTTGACCGGAAGAACAAAGAGGTAAAGGCTGCAAAAGCTATGGCCGCCTCTGACTGTGATAAGGCAATGTTTCAAATTGCCTAAAATGAAGTTCTGACCATTGATATTCTTTATTATCAGGCGCAGGCTACCGCCGCTATCCGGGCTCAGTTAGAGGCGGCCCAGAAGAGGAATAGCGAGCTGGAGGCGACCATCAACAACCTCAAGGCCGAGCTGAGACCTCTTCGCCAAAAGATGTCCTCATACGAAACCTTGGAGAAATCCTTGGCGAGCGTAAAGGTACGCCTGGTGACCCAGGAGAAGAGTCTTACTCAGGAGCTCTCGGAAAAGGCCGAGCAAGAAAAGAAAGAGCTGGTCCGGGAGATGATGGAAGACTCTGCTCAAATCCAGCGGTTGACTTGGGGCCGCCTCTTCCCCATTGCCGACTTTGCCTCATGGGAAAAAACGTACCGCCAGTGTTCTGATAGATATAATCAGGAGATCCTGGCGGCTGCTGAGGAAGAGGCGTTGGAGGAGGAGCAGCCGGTAGTGGCGCTTGTGCCGCTTGGGGGTAATGCATCAAAGAAGGATGCAACTGAAGCCGAGTCCAGCAAGTAGAGTGCTGACCAGGCGGCAACTGCTGATATTGAAGATCTGCCCCCTTCTTAAGCTTTATGTCTTCTTCCCACGGCCTGCATGCCGTTTGTTTGTATTTACCCAGCCAGGGGGCCGGGGCTCTGAATATTTTGCCGGTCTTTAATGACCGGCTTCTTTTTAATGAATTTTTTTTGTTTTGCTTCAAATTTGTTTAAGTATTGAATATTCTGATATCTAATTGTACACTATACCGACTATTTTACATGGCCGATAGTTGAAGACAGGTACGGATAGTTAGTCACGCCGCCTATGCCCCTGGACGACTGGTTGTCTGTTTCCAGGCTAGACGATTAGTCGGCCATTTATCCAATCGGTATTCAAACCATTTTAAAGACTGGATCCCCTTTAGGCAGGCGGTCCTGTCATTTGTAAAATTAACCAAGTAGGAAAGTTGTTTCCTACTTGTCATGCTTTTAGGCTAGAGACTTTAGGCCGTCTAGGCCGACTGTTTCCCGCCATATTTAATCTAGTGTGAACAGGTGCTGTATGAACACCTTTTTATTTTCATACTAAAATTTTTAAGGAGTGACCAAGTAAACATGATTGTTACCTAGTCGCCAAGTAACTGAGTAGTAGAGGAATCAAGTGGTGGATACCGGTTGTTCCCCTTTATTCGCCAATGTTTGTTGGCTTTTAACTCATAAGTTTTTAACCTAGCAGGAGTAGTGGTGAGAGCCCCTGTTTGCTAAAAACAGGCGGACGACTCATACCTTTTAGGCTCCATACTAAGTTTGGGAGAGTGACTATGAGTTAACTTTGGAGTAACTCAGTCGCCGTCACTCCTGCTTGAGTAGTAAAGGTACCAGGCGGCGGAGGTCGGCTGAACCTTTTGATTCGCCAATGTTTGTTGGCTATTAACTCAAGAGGTACCCCCTGCATTTATCCCAAGTAATACAGGCGGTCATCTGACTCAGATGCCAACTGCTACCACTGGTTTGGTTAGTGATAGAGTTATCCTTGTCTCAAAAACGGCTACGTGGTTGCCCTTGGGGGCAGTCGTATAGGTGCCGTATAATTAGTTTATAGAGCAATGTTCCACCCAAAAGGGAGCTGCTCTCTGCGACGAATTTCATCCAGAGGGATGCCGCCGGACGCCTGCTATGATGTTGGGTCAGGTCGTATTAGTTTTGAAGATTGGATCAGTTGGCTTGGCGCCTGGTTTGATCATTCGGCCTGTGGCCTTGGTTAGTTCTTGGTGAACGTAGGTGCTAAGTAAAAGGAGGGTAGCCGCCTGTTTAGGCACAGGGTCGGCCAGGCCATGATCATTTTTAGTTAAGTATAAGGGGGTGGCTGTGTGTTTGGAACCAGTCGGCCCTCTTCTATGGAGAGTAGCCGACTATATGTCCAGACGGCGTGCCCCTATGGTGATAGAGTAAAATATTCAATGGAGAGTAGCCGACTGTAAAGGTACAGGCGGCATGCCCCTCTGAAGGTAGAGTAAAATACTCAATGGAGAGTAACCGACTGTAAAGGTACAGGCGGCATGCCCCTCTGAAGATAGAGTAAAATACTCAATGGAGAGTGGCCGACTGTAAAGGTACAGTCGGCATGCCCCTCTGAAGATAGAGTAAAATACTCAATGGAGAGTAGCCGACTGTAAAGGTACAGACGGCATGCCCCTCTGAAGATAGAGTAAAATACTCAATGGAGAGTAGCCGACTGTAAATGTATAGGCGGCCTGCCCCTCTTAAGTAAGAATAAAAATTAAACATAGAGAGTAGCCGACTGTTTGTCAGCAGGCATGCCCCTCTTAGTACAAAATTGAATATTAAGTATGCAAACTTTTATTAAGTAGCCTTGACTATTTACATCATTCAAAAGAAATATTTCTTAAGATTATCTACATTCCAAGTTCGAGGTAGTGGTTGTCCGTCTGGTGTTCCCACACGGTAGGTACCATCCCTGACCTCTTCACAGACTCGGTAGGGTCCTTCCCAGTTCGGAGTTAGTTTTCCAGACTCATTAGCCCTACCAACTGCTTCCATTTTTCTAAGTACAAAGTCCCCCACTTTGAGTGGACGCCTGTGTACTTTTTTGTTGTATGATCTAGTCATTCTCAGGCGGTAAATTTCATGGCGCAAGACAGCATTGCCCCTCCTTTCAGGAAGTGAGTCTAATGCCAGGCACATGGCTTCCCAGTTTGCCTCTTCGTCATATAGCATTACTCGAAGAGTCGGCTCGTGGTGTTCTATTGGAAGAACAGCTTCCGCACCATAAGTTAGGAGGAATGGAGTTTCTCCAGTTGCCCCTTTTTCAGTCGTCCTAATGGCCCAGAGAACATGTGGTAATTCATCCGCCCATAGGCCGCCTGCTCGTTCAATCTTTTTCTTGAGACCGTCTGAGATGATTTTATTAAAGGCTTCTACCTGGCCGTTTGCTTGTGGACGGCCGACAGATGCAAAGTAGTGTGCAATTCCTTGGTCACCCAACCAGCTTTTGAGAACAGGCGTCTCAAATTGGGGACCATTATCAAAAACCATAGACATGGGAACCCCGAACCGAGTGATGACATTTTTCCAAATGAATGAAATTACATCATTCATCTTGATTCCCTTTACAGCCTCCGCCTCTACCCATTTAGTGAAGTAGTCGACGGCAACAAGTATGTACCTCCTTCCGCCTGTAGCAGGCGTATATGGACCCAGAATATCCATGCCCCACTTAGCAAGCGGTAGTGGGCTATGAATGGTAGTGAGGTCAGTAGCCGGACGGTGAATTAGTTTTCCAAACCTTTGGCACTTGTCACATTTTTTCACCATCACCATCGCATCTGCTTCTAAAGTAGGCCAAAAGTAGCCCTGCCGCCTTGCCCGTTGAGCAAGCGTCCTACCGCCTATATGGGAAGCACAGTAACCAGAGTGAAGATCGTCCAGTATCTCTCGCCCCTTTTCTGGAGTAACACACTTTAAGAAGGGTTGAAGGTACCCCCTTTTGTGAAGCTCTCCCTTTATTATTTCAAAACTGGTTGCTCGTTTTTTCAGTGCTGCCGCTTGTTGATGATCATCCGGCAGGGTACCATTTGCCAGATATGCCCTGATTGGATCCATCCAGGTTGAGCTTCTGTCTAAGATTCCAATAGGTTCTTCCTCAATGCTTCTCCTCTCCATTACTTCCCAAAAACAATTCGAGGAGTATCACAGGATGATGCTAATTTTGACAGTGCATCCGCCTGGTTGTTTTCTGATCTCGGCACTTGGGTCAGATGGAAATCCTCAAGGGAGCCGACTGCTTGTCGGACCGCCTGTAAATACTTGATCATGGCCGGATGGGTTGCTTCGTATTCGCCATTGTACTGACTCACTATCAATTATGAATCGGAACAGGCGTCTATTTTTCTTGCTCCTGCCGCCTTGCACATGCGGATTCCGGCTAGTAAAGCTTCATATTCTGCCTCATTGTTTGAGGCCTGAAAACTGAAGCGTAGAGCATACTCGTACCTGTCTCCCTCTGGCGACTGACATTTGACGCCTGCTCCACAACCATTTGAAGTAGAGCTTCCGTCCACATATACCTTCCAGACTTGGTCTGTAACTTGAGAGTCAGGAGGACGAGTCATCTCAACAATAAAGTCAGCAAAGGCTTGCCCCTTCACTGCTTTTCTAGGCTCGAAGGTAACTTCGAGGCTTTGTATTTCTATGGCCCATTTGATCATTCGGCCTGACGACTCCATGATGGTCAGTGGCCGCTTGATAGGTTGGTCTGTATACACGACGACTACATGTGCCAAAAAGTAGGGCTTCAATTTTTTAACAGCCATGAAGAGTGCAAGATCAAATTTCTCCACTAAGGGATACCTCAACTCGGCATTTTTCAGTACATGACTGACAAAGTAGACCGGAAGCGGACAGTCGTCTCTTTCAGCAAGGAGAACAGCGCTTAATGCATGATCAGAGACGACCAGGTACATGTAGAGAACTTCTTTGGGCAAAGGGCTGACCAGCCTCGGCAAGGAATGCAAGTGAACTTTCAATTTCTGGAAGGCCGCCTCAGCATCCGGCCCCCATTCAAACCTTGCCTTTTTCTTAATTGCCTGGAAAAAGTATAGGCATTTGTCGCTTGATCGGCTTAGAAATCTTCCCAAGGCCACCAGACAACCTGTTAACTTCTGAACCTCTCGGATGGTACGAGGCGACTGCATGTCAATGACCGCCTGCACCTTCTCAGGGTTCGCCTCTATTCCTCTCTGATTGATAAGGAATCCGAGAAATTTCCCAAACTCAACTCCAAAGACACATTTCTTGGAATTGAGCATGACCTGGTGCCGCCTGAGTGTGGCGAAAGTTTCTTGGAGGTCCGACAGATGATCTTTCTGAAGTTTAGACTTGACAATCATATCATCAATATATGCCTCGACATTTCTCCCAATTTGATCAAAGAACACAGTGTTTATCATTCGCTGGAAAGTGGCCGGGGCATTCTTAAGACCAAACGGCATGACCGTGTAACAGTATAACCCCTAATCAGTGACGAAGGTCGTCTTCTCCTGATCTTTCTTCCATAAAGGAATTTGATGGAAACCAGAGTAGGCGTCCATAAAGCTCATCAAAGCATGGTCGGCTGTTGAGTCGACCAGGTTATCAATTTTAGGCAGAGGGTAACTATCTTTGGGGCACGCCTTGTTTAAGTCTGTGTAGTCTACACACATTCGCCAGGTGCCATTCGGCTTTTTAACAAGCACCACATTTGCAACCCAGTCTGGGAAGTAACATTGCCGAATGAACCCTGCATCAAGTAGTTTTTTAACTTTGGCGGCTGCCGCCTGACTTCTTTCTTCGCCATGGTTCCGCTTCTTCTGCCGTACCGGCTTCTTTTTCTGATCCACGGCCAGTTTATGTACCGCCAGATCAGGACTAATGCCTGGCATTTCATGGACTTTGAATGCAAAGATGTCCTTGTATTCTTTCAATAGTTTGTGAAAGTCGTCACCCAGGACTCTAAGAGCTGTCGTCCCAACTTTGACTGTTCGCTCAGGACGTGAATCGTCTAAGATCAAGTCCGTATGCTCACCAGCCGGCTGAGAGCGGAATTCATCCGACCGCTCCTCTGCCAATGATTGCTATTTTCTGTCTTTTCTTGCGGCCCCTGTCTGGGATGCCTTTCTCTTCTTGCCGCCTGCTTCTTGAACAGGCGCACTCTCCTTGACATTGTAAAGGTCTATTTTTCCACCACTCGACCCAGTGGGCTTGACATCCGAGAGATAGCACTCTCGGGCCATCCTCTGATCTCCCCTTAGGGACACGACTGTTCTATTATCCCTCTCAAACTTGAGCAACATAAGAAATGGGATTATAACAGCCTTGGAATTATTCAGGGTTGGTCGTCCCAGAATCATGTTGTAGGCCGAGAGTTCTTTTACTACCAGGAACCGGACTACCATGTGTCGTCCTTCCCCTTTTTCGCCCAGGCAGATGGGTAAATCCACTCGTCCCACTGGGTGGACGACTCCTCCTCCAAACCCTACTAAAGGGTGGGATGCCGGATGTATGCAATCAGTCTGATATTTTAGTTTCGACAGACATTTGCTACTGATGAGATATGAGGAGCTTCCGGTATCTATGAGTATTCGGCCAACTCTCTGGTTGGCCACTTTACATTCAATAACGATAGGGTCGTCATGCGGCCCTCTTACCCCTCCTAGATCTTCTTCAGTGATGACAATCTCAGGAAATGGATATTTGGAGGGTCGTTCTTGGTGAACGGAATTTACATCTAACCGTCTGATATTGTCTTTGTTGCCCCTAATAGTGGGGCCGCCTCCTGAGAAGCCGCCTGCAATGGTGTAGACGACTGCATCATCTGTATCGGAGCTGTCGGCCTGTTGATTCTTTTTGGTCGACTGCTTTTTTGAGGATGTGTTCCCCGTAGATTTCTTGACATAAGTGTCAAGATCACCTTGCTCAGCCAGGCGGTCCAGATACCGCATGAGACTGATGCATTCATTTGTGTGATGACCAACATCTTCATGATAATCACAGAATTTTTCTTGGTTCCGATTATTTGCAAAACCCTTCATGGGGACTGGCTTCTCAATTGAGATCCGTCCCTTGATTTCCTTTAGGATAAATTGGCTATCCTTGTTAAACGCATACTTTGGGGAGTATGGTTTGAATTCTTTTTTCTTTTTCTGGGCCGGCTGTTTAGAGGAATCAGCCACCCAGACCTCTTTTCTCTTCTTGTCTTTGTTTGACGATTGTTTCTGTCGTCCTTCTCTTTTGTCGGACCTTCTCCCTTCTGACTGTTTTACCGTACTACAAAGATCAGTCGCCTGTATATAAGCTTCCGCTTCAATCAAGGCCTCTTGAAGAGTCGCCACCCTCTTTCGGACCAAATCAAATTTGAAGGTCGACCCGTCTTTGAGACCTCTGAAAAAGTCAGTATAGGCTACTTCATCCGGTAACCCTTGAATCTGTATTCTGATCAGGTTAAACCGCCTGATGTAAGAACAAAGCCCCTCCTTCTCGCTCTGCTGAATTGTTCCTAAATCAAGGGTCGTCTTCTTCGCAGGGATGTTCATGGCGAAGTTGGAGGTTAATAAGTAAGCAAGCGTCTTGAAGTTATTTACACAACCAGTCGGCAGGTTGCCGAACCATTGTTGTGCGATTCCGTTGAGAGTCGCTGGGAAACACTTGCACCAAGTGGGATCATCCAACCCTTGAAGATACATCAGGTTGGTGAATGCCATCAGATGGTCTTCTGGGTTAGTAGTGCCGTCATAGGCGCCTACTAATACATTTTTCACTTTGGCCGGCTGAGCGGCTTTAGTAAATTCCTTGGAGAAGGCCGACGGTTGTTCACCAAGTCTAAGCAACCGTAGCTGCCAGTCCATAGGTTGGACATTTTTCGCTGCATGTCCACCAAACGGAGGTGGCTGTAAAAAATACTGTTGTTGCGGTACAAACGGTAAGTTTGGTACCGCCTGGTCGCTATGAAAGCCGGACTGACGGGAGGTGCCGCCTGACTGACTCTCATGATACGACTGAGTATGCCTCATCGAGGTATTTCGCAGACTGTCTTGGAAGTTTGAAGTAGAGACCGACTTTGACAATCGGTCACTCTTCTTCTCCTCTAGCAGTAGCCGAGCGTCTGTGTATGTTTTCCTCGACCCGTCCGCCTGAATATGACGAACAGGTTTCCTATTTCCTGGAGTAGGAAAACGGTATTTTGTGAAATCAAGGGCAGGTGGCTCCCACTTCCTAGATTTAGGATGAGGGGTCGCCTCTCGCCTTTGAACTGGTTTCCTCTTCCGTGCAGTGGAGGGTTTCTTAGCCGACTGCTCCTTGTCCAGAGCAGGCGGCTTCTTGTTGATCAACTCTTGAATTTCTCCCTTGAAGTCCCTCATGAAGGTCATGAGTTCGTTCCTTGTGATGGGAGCAGACCCATCAGTCGGCTGCTGCCGAACAGGCGGTGCGCCTGCTGGCTCGCTTCCAGTTTGAAGATGTTCCTGTTCCCTCCTTTCGGTATGACGGGCACGTCGGGCCCTTAGGGTCCCGTCTGAAGCTGTGTGAGCTTCAACTTCAAATTCATTCTCAGTATCGTGGTCCGACTGAACTAGAGGGTCGTCCAGGGGACGTCTCTCTTCAGGAGCCGGTACAAACGTGGATGCCATCTCAGAAGTACTCTCCCCACAGACGGCGCCAAATGTTTCGGGGTTTTCTGATGTCCTGCGGGAGAGTTACAATTCCGAGACTGGAACCGGACGCCTGTACCTGTAAAACAAACGGATGCTCCGGATGATTGGAGATCCGCCTCTGACGGTCAAGTTAGTACTTGATTAAGGAGTAATTAATGCGGAAATTAAAGTGATTGGGTCCCTCTAGATGAGAGTGTTTAATGTGTGTAATCTGCGTTTTTAGCGTTTTCTCCCTTAATGGGGATTAAGGGAGGTATTTATAACCTCGGGAAACGTGTCAATCAAGGTTTAGGTTAACCTTGGGCTGATTGGGCTTCCCTCGGAAGTTGGGCCTAGGTGACCGGTTATGCCAGGTGTCATGGGAAGGACACGTGTCGTGTCGTAATTGGTCCATAGTGGACGGATCATTGCTTGACACGTGGCAGGCTCCTATTGGCCCATGTGACGGACACATGGCGGAACCTGATTGGTCCACTTGTCAGATGGTGATTGGTGGGGAAAATTCCCCTAATCACGAACCACTATCAATGATCACCCTACAAGTTCTATCATCAACTTTGCATCGAGTATGAAACAAACTATCTTGTTGACCTTGAAAAATAATTTCTTCATGTAAATTCAGTCGCTCCATAAGCATATGTTTGTTACCAAAGCAAAAATCTACGTTATCATCTTCATGTTTTTTCTTCTTTTTATGACCTTGAAGTAACTTTGCAAATTCATCCATAGATTTTCGGATCCCTTCCTCCATAATTATAAGACAAAAACAGACTTAAAAGAACCCTTATCCACACAGGTATATCCCACAAAAATCGCAACACAACTTGGAACAAAATCGCACACAACGAGCAGTAAGTATTAAATCGGACCAAAACTGACACAGTTGCGGAAAACAGTCCAGTTTAATAGCAAACGAACTCGAAAAATTCCGACATTTCACAGGCAGAAAGTAAACATAATTTCACCCAAAATCAAAAAAAGAATCACCTGAAGAGACCTTGTAACGAAGGAGAACGAGCCTTCTGAAGTTGACAGAAAAACTGGTTATCCGAGAACAAGTGCGATTTGATGAACGAATTGTTGAACGATCAAAAACCCCTGAAATCTGATACCAATTTGATGTGGATTTAAACCCCTTAACTTAATAAAGAATCTAAAATCACACAAGTAACACAAGCCCTTCGAATTTCGTTAGAAAATCGAACAACTTAAAGATAACAAACCGGATATGATTTTGAAAACGACCACTCCTGGAACGAATTCAACGCCTCTCAAATTACCTAGACCACTCCTGGAACTAAGTACTTTTATGAACAAAAGTTAGACTACTCCTAGAACTAAGAATTGAACGTTCTAATTATCAAAACAACTCCTTGAATTGAAAACTAGCAAAAGAATTTGTAAGCAATTAAGCAAAACAAACAATTAACTTGAATTTTAATGATTTTCGAATGTTATTGAAAAATCACGAAAATTACATTATTTATAGACTAAAACTAACTATTCCTAAGTCTATTCAAACTAGAAAAAACCCTAGCCTTGATCGCAAAGTATCCTAGATAGAATAGGTGATTTGGATCAAATGAAAGTCAAATGCATTCTACAAAGATAATTAAATCAAATGAAAGTCAAACACATTCAAACAAAGCTAATTGTATCAAATGAAAATCAAACACATTCAAACAAAGCTTTTTGAATCATATTAAAAGTCAAATGCATTCAAAGAAGCTATTTGAATCAAATGAAAGTCAGATGCATTTTTCAAATCATATTGAATCAAATGAAAGTCAAATGCATTCTACAAAGCTAATTAAATCAAATGAAAGTCAAACACAATAAAACAAAGCTAATTGAATCAAATGAAAGTCAACCACAGTGAAATAAAGCTTTTTTAATCAAAAGAAAGTCAAATGCTTTCAACAAAGCTCATTGAATCAAATGAAAGTCAAATGCATTCTATAAAGCTAATAAAATCAAATGAAAGTCAAAAACATTCAAACAAAGCTAATTGATTCAAATGAAAGTCAAACTCAATCAAACAAAGTTTTTGAATCAAAAATAAAATCATATGCATACAACAAAGCTAATAAAGTCAAATGAAAGTCAAATGCATTTTATAAGCTAATTGAATAAAATGAAAGTGAAACACTTTCAAACAAAGCATTTTGAATCAAATGAAAGTGAAATGCTTTCAACAAAGCTAATTGAATCAAATGAAAGTCAAACTCATTCAAACAAAGCTTTTTGAATCGTATGAAAGTAAAATGTGATTAGGGGATTTTGCTCCCACCAATCGGAATGCGCCACGTGGACCAGTCAGGACCTGCCAAGTGTCCCCTAGTTGGAACTGTCAGGGCTTGCCACGTGGCACGCGCTTATTCGTCCACCTTGGACCTGTTATGTCACGACATGTGGCATACTCCATGCCTAATGGAGAAACCGGCCACCCAGGCCCAACTTCCGAGGGAAGCCCAATCGGCCCTAGGTTAACCTAAACCTAGGATGGGCACGTTTTCCAAGGTTATAAATACCTTCCTTAATCCTCATTAAGGGGGAACACAGAAACATTACGGAAAAAAAACACATTAATTACACACAGTAATAACCGGCTGATCTCGCTAACAAAGCAGATTACCTACGTTAATCACTCTCACCTAGAGATACCTAATCACTTTAAATTCCGCATTAATTACTCCTTAATCAAGTACTAACTTGACCGTTGGAGGCGGAGCTCACAGGAGTCTCCGTTATTTTGCAGGTACAGGCGTCCGGTTCCAGTCTCGGAATTGTAACTCTCCCGCAGGACATCAGAAAACCCCGAAACATTTGGCGCCGTCTGTGGGGAGAGTACTTCTGAGATGGCATCCAAGTCTGTACCGACTCCTGAAGAGAGGTGTCCCCTAGACGACCCTCAAGTTCAGTCGGACCACGATATTGAGAGTGAATTTGAAGTTGAAGCTCACACAGCTTCAGACAGGACCCTAAAGGCCCGACGTACCCGTCATACCGAAAGGAGGGAACGGGAACATCTTCAAACTGGAAGTGAGCCAGCAGGCGCACCGCCTGTTCGGCAGCAGCCGACTGATGGGTCTGCTCCCATCACAAGGAACGAACTCATGACCTTCATGAGGGACTTCAAGGGAGAGATTCAAGAGTTGATCAACAAGAAGCCGCCTGCTCCAGTGAAGGAGCAGTCGGCCAAGAAACCCTCCACTTCACTGAAGAGGAAGCCAGTTCAAGGGCGAGAGGCGACTCCTCATCCTAAATCTAGGAAGCGAGAGCCACCTGCCCTTGATTTCACAAAATTCCGTTATCCTACAGGAAATAGGAAACCTGTTCGTCATATTCAGGCGGACGGGTCGAAGCAAAAATTCACAGATGCTCGGCTACTGCTAGAGCAGAAGAAGAGTGACCGATTGTCAGAGTCGGCCTCTACTTCAAACTTTCAAGACAGTTTGCGAAATGCCTCGATGAGGCATACTCAGTCGTTTCATGAGAGTCAGTCAGGCGGCACCTCCCGTCAGTCCGGCTTTCATAGCGACCAGGCGGTACCAAACTTACCATTTGTGCCGCAACAACAGTATTTTTTGCAGCCACCTCCGTTTGGTGGACCTGCAGCAAAAAATGTCCAACCTATGGACTGGCAGCTACGGTTGCTTAGACTTGGTGAACAGCCGTCGGCCTTCTCCAAGGAAATTACTGAAGCCGCTCAGCCGGCCAAAGTGAAAAATATACTAGTAGGCGCCTATGACGGCACTACTAACCCAGAAGACCATTTGATGGCATTCACCAACCTGATGTACCTTCAAGGGTTGGATGATCCCACTTGGTGCAAGTGTTTCCCAGCGACTCTCAAAGGAATCGCACAGCAATGGTTCGGCAACCTGCCGACTGGTTGTGTAAATAGCTTCAGGACGCTTGCTTACTTATTTGCCTCCAACTTCGCCATGAACATCCCTGCGAAGAAAACGACCCTTGATTTGGGAACAATTCAGCAGGGCGAGAAGGAGGGGCTTCGTTCTTACATCAGGCGATTTAACCTGATGAGAATACAGATTCAAGGGTTACCGAATGAGGTAGCCTATACTGACTTTTTCAGAGGTCTCAAAGACGGGTCTACCTTCAAATTTGATTTGGTTCGAAAGAGGGTGGCGACTCTTCAAGAGTCCTTGATTGAAGCAGAAGCCTATATACAGGCGACTGATCTTTGTACGGTAAAACAGTCGGACGGGAACAGGTTCGACAAAAGAGAAGGACGACAGAAACAGTCGTCAAACAAAGATGAGAAGAGAAAAGAGGTCTGGGCGGCTGATTCCTCTAAACAGCCGGCCCAGAAAAAGAAAAAAGAATTCAAACCATACTCCCCAAAGTATGCGTTTAACAAGGATAACCAGTTTATCCTAAAAGAAATCAAGGGACGGATCTCAATTAAGAAGCCGGTCCCCATGAAGGGTTCTGCAAACAACCGGAACCAAGATAAATTATGTGCTTATCATGATGATGTTGGTCATCACACCAATGACTGCATCAGTCTTATGCGGTACCTAGACCGCCTGGCTGAGCAAGGTGATCTTGACACTTATGTCAAGAAATCTACGGGGAACACTTCCTCAAAAAAGCAGTCGGCCAAAAAGAATCAGCAGGCCGACAGCTCTGATACAGATGATGCAGTCGTCTACACCATTGCAGGCGGCTTCTCAGGAGGCGGCCCCACTATAAGGGGCAACAAAGACAATATCAGGCGGTTAGATATAAATTCCGTTCACCAAGAACGGTCGTCCAAATATTCATTTCCTGAGATTGTCATCACTGAAGAAGATCTAGGAGGGGTAAGGGGGCCGCATGACGACCCTCTCGTTATTGAATGTAAAGTGGCCAACCAGAGAGTTGGCCGAATCCTCATAGATACCGGAAGCTCCTCAGATCTCATCAGTAGCAAATGTTTGTCGAAACTAAAATATCAGACTGATTGCATACATCCGGCCTCCCACCCTTTAGTAGGGTTTTGAGGAGGAGGAGTCCACCCACTGGGACGAGTAGATTTACCCATCCGCCTGGGCGAAAAAGGGGAAGGACGACACATGGTAGTCCGGTTCCTGGTAGTAGAGGAACTCTCGGCCTACAACATGATTCTGGGTCGACCTACCCTGAATAATTCCAAGGATGTTATAATCCCATCTCTTATGTTGCTCAAGTTTGAGAGGGATAATGGAACAGTCGGCTCCTAAGGGGAAATCAGAGGATGGCCCGAGAGTGCTATCTCTTGGATGTCAAGCCCACTGTTATGGCTACTGGGTCAAGCGGTGAAAAAACAGACCTTGTCAAGGAGAGTGCGCCTGTTCAAGAAGCAGGCGGCAAAAAGAGAAAGGCATCCCAGACAGGGGCCGCAAGAAAAGAAAGAAAATAGCAATCATTGGCAGAGGAGCGGTCGGATGAGTTCCGCCCTCAGCCGCCTGGTGAGCATGCGGACCTTATCTTAGACGACTCACGTCCGGACCGAACAGTCAAAGTTGGGACGACTGCTCTGAGAAACCTTGGTGACGAGTTTCACAAACTCTTGAAAGAATACAAGGACATCTTTGCATTCGAAGTCCATGAAATGGCAGGCATTAGTCCTGATCTGGCGGTACATAAACTGGCTGTGGATCCAAAAAAGAAGCCGGTACGGCAGAAGAAACGGAACCATGGCGAAGAAAGAAGTCAGGCGGCAGCCGCCGAAGTTAAAAAATTACTTGATGCAGGGTTCATTCGGCAATGTTACTTCCCAGACTGGGTTGCAAATGTGGTGCTTGTTAAAAAGCCGAATGACACCTGGCGAATGTGTGTAGACTACACAGACTTAAACAAGGCGTGCCCCAAAGACAGTTACCCTCTGCCTAAAATTGATAACCTGGTCGACTCAACAGCCGGCCATGCCTTGATGAGTTTTATGGACGCCTATTCTGGTTTCCATCAAATTCCTTTATGGAAGAAAGATCAGGAGAAGACGGCCTTCGTCACTAATTAGGGGTTATACTGTTACACGGTCATGCCGTTTGGTCTTAAGAATGCCCCGGCTACCTTCCAACGGATGATAAACACTGTGTTCTTTGATCAGATTGGGAGAAACGTCGAGGCATACATTGATGATATGATTGTCAAGACTAAACTTCAGAAAGATCATCTGTCGGACCTCCGAGAAACTTTCGCCACACTCAGGCGGCACCATGTCATGCTCAATCCCAAGAAATGTGTATTTGGAGTTGAGTCTGGGAAATTTCTCGGATTCCTTATCAATCAGAGAGGAATAGAGGCGAACCCTGAGAAGGTGCAGGCGGTCATTGACATGCAGTCGCCTCGTACCATCCGAGAGGTTCAGAAGTTAACAGGTTGTCTGGCGGCCTTGGGAAAATTTCTAAGCCGATCAGGCGACAAATGCCTATACTTTTTCCAGGCAATTAAGAAAAAATCAAGGTTTGAATGGGGGCCGGATGCTGAGGCCGCCTTCCAGAAATTAAAAGTTCACTTGCATTCCTTGCCGAGGCTGGTCAGCCCTTTGCCCAAAGAGGTTCTCTACGTGTACCTGGCCGTCTCTGGTCATGCGTTAAGCGTTGTTCTCCTTGCTGAAAGGGACGGCTGTCAGCTCCCGGTCTACTTTGTCAGTCACGTACTGAAAAATGCCGAGTTAAGGTATCCCCTAGTGGAGAAATTTGGTCTTGCACTCTTCATGGCTGTTAAAAAATTGAAGCCCTACTTTTTGGCACATGCAGTCGTCGTGTATACAGACCAACCTATCAAGTGGCCACTTACCATCATGGAGTCTTCAAGCCGCATGATCAAATGGGCCATAGAAATACAGATCCTCGAAGTTACATTCGAGCCTAGAAAAGTAGTGAAGGGGCAAGCCTTTGCTGATTTTATTGTAGAGATGACTCGTCCTCCTGACTCTCAAGTTCCAGACCAAGTATGGAAGGTATATGTGGACGGAAGCTCTACTTCAAATGGTTGTGGAGCAGGCATCATATGTCAGTCGCCAGAGGGCGACAGGTACGAGTATGCTCTACGCTTCAGTTTTCAGGCTTCAAACAATGAGGCAGAATATGAAGCTTTACTAGCCGGGATCCGCATGTGCAAGGCGGCAGGGGCAAGAAAAATAGACGCCTGTTCCGATTCACAATTGATAGTGAGTCAGTACAATGGCGAATACGAAGCAACCCATCCGGCCACGATCAAGTATTTACAGGCGGTCCGACAAGCAGTAGGCTCCCTTGAGGATTTCCATCTGATCCAAGTGCCGAGATCAGAAAACAACCAGGCGGATGCACTGTCAAAATTAGCATCATCCGCCTCCTCTAATACTCCTCGAACTGTTTTTTGGGAAGTAATGGAGAAGAGAAGCATCGAGGAAAAACCTATTGGAATCCTAGACAGAGGCTCAACCTGGATGGATTCAATCAGGGCATATCTGACAAACGGTACACTGCCGGATGATACTCAACAGGCGGCAGCACTGAAAAAACAGGCCACCTGTTTTGAAATGATAAAGGGAGAACTTCACAAAAAGGGGTACCTTCAACCCTTCTTAAAGTGTGTTACTCCAGAAAAGGGACGAGAGATACTAGACGATCTTCACTCTGGTTACTGTGCTTCTCATATAGGTGGTAGGATGCTTGCTCAAAGGGCAAGGCGGCAGGGCTAATTTGGCCTACTTTGGAAGCAGATGCAATGGAGATGGTGAAAAAATGTGACAAGTGCCAAAGGTTTGGCAAATTAATTCACCGTCCGGCTACTGACCTCAGTACCATTCACAGCCCACTACCGTTTGCTAAGTGGGGCATGGACATTCTGGGTCCATATACGCCTGCTACAGGCGGAAGGAGGTACATACTTGTTGCCGTCGACTACTTCACTAAATGGGTAGAGGCGGAGGGTGTAAAGGGAATCAAGACGAAAGATGTAATTTCATTCATTTGGAAAAATGTCATCACTCGGTTCGGGGTTCCCATGTCTATGGTTTTTGATAATGGTCCCCAATTTGAGACGCCTGTTCTCAAAAGCTGGTTGGGTGATCAAGGAATTGCAAACTACTTTGCATCTGTCGGCCGTCCACAAGCGAACGGCCAGGTAGAGGCCTTTAATAAAATCATCTCAGACGGTCTCAAGAAAAAGATTGAACGAGCAGGCGACCTATGGGCGGATGAACTACCACATGTTCTCAGGGCCATTAGGACGACTGAAAAAGGGGCAACTGGAGAAACTCCATTCCTCCTAACTTACGGTGCGGAAGCTGTTCTTCTAATAGAACACTACGAGCCGACTCTTCGAGTAATGCTATATGACAAAGAGGCAAACTGGGAAGCCATGCGCCTCGCATTAGACTCACTTCCTGAAAAGAGGGGCAATGCTGTCTTGCGCCATGAGATCTATTGCCTGAGAATGACTAGATCATACAACAAAAAAGTACACAGGCGTCCACTCAAAGTAGGGGACTTTGTACTTAGAAAAATGGAAGCAGTTGGTAGGGCTAATGAGTCTGGCAAACTAACTCCCAACTGGGAAGGACCCTACCGAATCTATGAGGAAGTCAGGGACGGTACCTACCGTCTGGAAACACCAGACGGACAACCGTTGCCTCGAACTTGGAATGTAGATAATCTTAAGAAATATTTCTTTTGAATGATGTAAATAGTCAAGAGCTACTTAATAAAAGTGCACTTACTATTCAAATTTGTACTAAGAGGGGCACGCTTACTAACAAATAGTCGGCTACTCTCCGTGTTTAATTTTACTTTCGAGGGGCATGCCGTCTGTACCTTTACAGTCGGCTACTCTCCATTGAGTTTTTCACTCTATCTTCAGAGGGGCATGTCGTCTGTACCTTTATAGTCGGCTACTCTCCATTGAGTTTTTCACTCTATCTTCAGAGGGGCATGCCGTCTATAACTTTATAGTCGGCTACTCTCCATTGAGTATTTTACTCACAATAGGGGCATGTTGTCTGGGCATATAGTCGGCTACTCTCCATAAGAAGATGGCCGACTGGTTCCAAACACATAGCCACCCCCCTAATACTTAGCTAAAAAGATTAGTGCCTGGCCGATCCTGTGCCTAACAGGCGGCTACCCTCCTTTTACTTAACACCTTAGTTCACCAAGAACTTACCAAGGCCACAGGGCGAATGATCAGACCAGGCGCCAAGCCAACTGATCAAATCTACAAAACTAATACGACCTGTCCCAACATCATAGCAGGCGTCCGGCGGCATCCCTCCGGATGAAATTCGTCGCAGAGAGCAGCTCCCTTTTGGGTGGAACATTGCTCTATAAACTAATTACACGGCACCTATACGATTGTCCCCAAGGGCAACCACGTAGCCGTTTTTGAGACAAGGATAACTCTATCACTAACCAAACCAGTGGTAGCAGTTGACATCTGAGTCAGATAACCGCTTGTATTACTTGGGATAAATGTAGGGGGTACCACTTGAGTTAATAGCCAACAAACATTGGCGAATCAAGGGGTCTAGCTGGCCTCCGCCGCCTGGTACCTCTACTACTCAATCAAGAGTGACGGCGACTGAGTAACTCCAACGTTAACTCATAGTCACTCCCTCAAATTTGGTATGGAACCTAAAAGGTTTTAGTAGACCGCCTGTTTTTTGGCAAACAGGGGCACTCAAACCACTATTCCTACTAGGTAACCTATTGAGTTAATAGCCAACAAACATTGGCGAATCAAGGGGATCATCTGCCGCCTGGTACCTCTACTACTCAATCTAGATTGTGACGAAGACTAAGTAACTCCTATGTTAACTTAATAGTCACTCAACTTAGTTAAGGCCTAAAAGGTATGAGTCGTCCGCCTGTTTTTAACAAACAGGGGCTCTCAACCACTACTCTTGCTAGGTTAACAAATTATGAGTTAAAAGCCAACAAACATTGGCAATAAAGGGAAACAACCGGTACCCGCCGCTTGTTATCTCTACTACTCAGTTCCTTGGCGACTAGGTAGTACTCTATTTACTTGGTCAGACCACTTTCCTACTTGGTTAAATTTACAAATGACAGGACCGCCTGCCTAAAAAGGATCCAGACAAAATAGTTCGAATACTGATTGGATAAATGGCCGATTGATCATCTATCCTGGAAACAGACAACGAGTCGTCCAGGGGCATAGGCGGCGTACTAACTCTCCGTACCTGTCTGCAACGTTCGGCCATGTAAAACAGTCGGTCTAGTGAACAATTGGATATTAGATATGGAATACTTAGACAAATTTGAAGCAAAACAAAAATTCATTAAAAATAAGCCGGTCATTAAAGACCAGCAAAATATTCAAAGCCCCGGCCCCCTGGCCGGGTAAATACAAAGCAAACGGCACGCAGGCCGTGGAAAGAATACATAAAGCTTAAGAAGGGGGCAGTTCAGTATTAGCAGCTGCCGCCTGGTCAGCACTCTTCTTGCTGGACTCGGCTTCAGCTGCATCCTTTTTTGATGCCTTACCCCCAAGCGGCACAAGCGCCACTACTGGCTCCTCCTCCTCCTCCAACGCTTCCCCCAACGCCTCTTCTTCAGCAACCGCCAGGATCTCTTGATTATATGTTTCCGAACACTGGCGGTACGTTCTTTCCCAAGAGGCAAAGTCGGCACTGGGGAAGAGGCGGCCCCAGGTCATGCGCTGGATTTGAGCGGAGTCTTCCATCATCTCCCGGACCAGCTCTTTCTTCTCTTGCTCGGCCTTTTCCGAGAGCTCTTGGGTAAGACTCTTCTCCTGGGTCACCAGGCGTTCCTTTACGCTGGCCAAGGATTTCTCCATGGCTTCGTAAGAGTACATTTTCAGGCGAAGAGGTTTCAGCTCGGCCTTAAGATTTGTGATGGTCGCCTCCAGCTCGTCATTCTTCTTCTGGGCCGCCTCTAACTGAGCCCGAACAGCGGCGGTAGCCTGCGCCTGATAATAAAGAATATCAATGGTCAGTACTTCATTTTGGGCAATTTGAAACATTGCCTTATCACAGTCAGAGGCGGCCATAGCTTTTGCAGCCTTTACCTCTTTGTTCTTCCGATCAAGCGGATTACGAAGGCCGTTAACTCGGAGCAGGGCCTAAGTACAAAAAAAAACAGGCGTCAGTTTCCAAACAAAAAAGAAAACAGGCGTCCAGAAATTCAAATACTCAAAAATATGCTAAGTATACCTCAGCAAGGACCCCTGCAATCCCGTCAAGGTCAAGGGTGCCGACACCCCTGACCGCCTCCCTTTCAGCTGGAGGAACTGCCCTGATCATAGACTTGGCCATCTCTACCAAGTCAGGCTCCTAGGGGCCGGCTGCATCAAGCATAAACAAACGGATTAGACTTAGTAACAAAGGGAGCAAGTCTAAAATTTACAAGGACAACTTCATACCTCTAGGCGGCCCAGTTGGAGTTTTAGAAGAAGTGGCCGGCTGTTTCTCAGCCGCCACCTGTTTCCTGGCAGAACCAGGAGAGCTCCCAACAGTCGTCTTCCGGGCCTTGGGGTCCGGCTGTTGGGAAGATGAAGCTCTTGGAGCACCCGTCTAAAAAAGAAGAAAAAAGTCAGTATGTGCATAAACACTCCAAAAAGAGGGTGAAAGGTTCGGAGCTCACCAAGGGTGCCCCCTTTTTGGGGGAGTCGGTTGAAGCTTGTTGCATGATTGAGGCCCGCAACATGGCCGCCGCAGTCTTGGAGGCGGTGATTTTGCTCATGGCGTCAGCTGCAAAAACAAACAGCAAAGTTAATAAAAGTCATAACAAGAAATGTATGGAACAACAGAGTATTCGACAGGCCGACAACCTCTTGAGCACCGACTGCTGAGGCCGCAGGCGGCCAAAAAGTACTCGTCATAGAGCCACTTGAAGCTCGGGACGCAGTGCAGGGGTACTTGCTCTCGTACCCCTGAAGTAGAGTCGACCCTCGACTCTACTTTAAAGAGTCCTTTATCAAGGATCTCTTTCTTAGCCTTGGGGGGAACAGGCGGCATGCTACGGCCGCCTGCGAGAAGGGGCGGATTCCTGTTCCACCTATTGAAGCGCTTGTTCAGCTCAATGTCTGAACTCTCAATGATGAGGAAGGTGCTCCGCCAGTCCTTCCACTTGTTTGCTTTACCTCTTGTCATGAGGTAGCCCCTGTGGCTTGTCAATTGATACCAGCCGGTACCGCCTGTTTTAGGGGTCCGGCTGAGATAGTTCATATGGGCGAAAGCCTCGAAGCTCGGCTCCACCCCGTGCAGTTCGCACCCGGCCACATAGCCGAGTACGTTGACCCAGGAGTTTTGGGGCTAACTGCCATAACCCCAACTCATACCCATCCAAAATCCGCTGAACAGCCGGATGTAATGGGAAGCGAAGCCCTGCCTTGATGGCCGCCTCGTAGCAGCCAAAGCAGGCGCTATCATAACTAGAACCAGCCGGCCAGACGACTGTGTCTTCTGGATCCGGCACAAACACTAGAAAATCGGGGCCCATGGTGTGGTTTGCAATAAAGCTCTCCACTTTCTCTTGCATGGCTGTGATTCGGCCCCGAGGTACCGTGCAGTAGTAGGGGGTATTTAGCTCTCGGTAAGAGGCGGATGGTTCCGCCCAATTGTCCCCCTTCTCAACTGCGTGAGAAAGTCTCGCCTCTTGCAGGCAGCTATTTTTCTCTTCTGTACCCAAAGAAGCATGGCAAGAAGAGCTTGACTCGGAATCGTCCTCCGACGAGTCCGAAGAGGACGACTCCTCCCCTCTC
Organism: Chenopodium quinoa; assembly: GCF_001683475.1. Lineage (NCBI taxonomy): Eukaryota > Viridiplantae > Streptophyta > Magnoliopsida > Caryophyllales > Amaranthaceae > Chenopodium > Chenopodium quinoa. Next base: position 37,392 of record NW_018745654.1, read on the forward strand.
ACGGAGGGGCCCGCCTCCTCTCTTTGAAAAGGAGCAGTTTTGTTAACTGTTAAATGGGAAGGGGTCACTATGACTCACCCCACAGAATTGCCGGCATCCAGGCCGCCTTGTTTCATTTCCACATCTGGCGCCTGGTCTGATGTTTCACTAAGCGGCACCCTGTGGGAGGAGCCGTCTGAATTTGAGATCCTAGCTGTCTTTTTCGTTCTGGCCATCCTGCTCTGCATAGACACAGATACAGTTGGACTTTGTATAAAGGGCAAAGATGGGTCCGGAAAAGGGCAGGCGGCACTCCTAGTCCTAGATTCAGCCGTCCCCGGTGACCGGCTAATCACTAACCTAGGTCGTGTCGTGTGCTTCCGTGGTGCCATTTCAGAAAATAAAAAGAAAATTAAGAGTAAGAGAACTGAGTTACCTGAACGAGTGACAGTTGATGAAGTTCTGGAAATCCGGTGCAGTCGGCTTGTCAGAACAGGCGGTAGGCAAAAAAGGTCCAAAATGTCAGAGCAAGTTCAGGGGTCCGAATGTTCTCAAAAATTTCTCAAAGTGTGAAAATGACTCAAGACAACTCTTCCTTATATAGGCGAAGTGAGAAGGCTAAGGGTCACTTTCAGAATTCAAAATTTGGGCGGGAAAATCTCTCGTCCTTTCGCCGACTGACACCTGTAGCAGGCCGTCGCCTGTTACGGTGCGACACCTGTCACAGGTAACGCGTGACCAATCACGTGCCACCTGTGAGGGGCAAATGATTAGGGGATTTTGCTCCCACCAATCGGAATGCGCCACGTGGACCAGTCAGGACTTGCCAAGTGTCCCCTAGTTGGAACTGTCAAGGCTTGCCACGTGGCACGCGCTTATTCGTCCACCTTGGACCTGTTATGTCACGACATGTGGCATACTCCATGCCTAATGGAGAAACCGGCCACCCAGGCCCAACTTCCGAGGGAAGCCCAATCGGCCCTAGGTTAACCTAAACCTAGGATGGGCACGTTTTTTAAGGTTATCAATACCTCCCTTAATCCTCATTAAGGGGGAACACATAAACATTACGGAAAAAACACATTAATTACACACAGTAATAACCGGCTGATCTCGCTAACAAAGCGGATTACCTACGTTAATCACTCTCACCTAGAGAGACCTAATCACTTTAATTTCCGCATTAATTACTCCTTAATCAAGTACTAACTTGACCGTTGGAGGCGGAGCTCCCAGGAGTCTCCGTGATTTTTGCAGGTACAGGCGTCCGGTTCCAGTCTCGGAATTGTAACTCTCCCGCAGGACATCAGAAAACCCCGAAACAAAATGCATTTAACAAAGTAAGTGAATCAAATGAAAGTCAAATGCATTCTACAAAGCTAATTGAATCTAATAAAAGTCAAACACATTCAAACAAAGGTAATTGAATCAAATGAAAGTCAAACACATTCAAACAATGGTTTTTGAATCAAATGAAAGTCTAATGCGTTCTATAAAGCTAATTGTATCAAATGTAATCAAACACATTCAAACAAAGCTATTTAAATCAAATGAAAGTCAAATGCATTCTACAAAGCATATTGAATCAAATGAAAGTCAAGCACAATCAAACAAAGCTAATTGAATCAAATGAATGTCTAATGCATTCTACAACGCCAATTGAATCAAATGAAAGTCAAACACATTCAAACAAAGCTTTTGAATCAAATCAAAGTAAAATGTGATTAGGGGATTTTGCTCCCACCAATCGGAATGCGCCACGTGGGCCAATCAGGTCCTACCAAGTGTCCCCCATATGGAACTGTCAGGGCTTGCCACGTGGCACGCGCTTTTTCGTCCACCTTGGACCTATTAAGTCATGACACGTGGCATACTCCATGCCTAATGGAGAAACCGGCCACCCAGGCCCAACTTCCTAGGGAAGCCCAGTCAGCCCTAGGTTAACCTAAACCTATGGTTGGCACGTTTCCCAAGGTTATAAATACCTCCCTTAATCCTCATTAAGGGAGATTACGGAGATAACAGGCTGATCACGCTAACAAAGCAGATTACCTACATTAAACACTCTCACCTAGAGAGACCCAATCACTTAAATTTCCGCATTAATTACTCCTTAATCAAGTACTAACTTGACCGTTGGAGGCGGAGCTCCCACCACCAGGAGTCTTCGTTGTTTTGCAGGTACAGGCGTCCGGTTCCAGTCTCGGAATTGTAACTCTCCCGCAGGACATCAGAAAACCTCGAAACATTTGGCGCCGTCTGTGGGGAGAGTACTTCTGAGATGGCATCCAAGTCTGTACCGACTCCTGAAGAGAGGTGTCCCCTAGACGACCCTCAAGTTCAGTCGGACCACGATATTGAGAGTGAATTTGAAGTTGAAGCTCACACAGCTTCAGACGGGACCCTAAGGGCCCGACGTACCCGTCATACCGAAAGGAGGGAACGGGAACATCTTCAAACTGGAAGTGAGCCAGCAGGCGCAACGCCTGTTCGGCAGCAGCCGACTGATGGGTCTGCTCCCATCACAAGGAACGAACTCATGACCTTCATGAGGGACTTCAAGGGAGAAATTCAAGAGTTGATCAACAAGAAGCCGCCTGCTCTGGACAAGGAGCAGTCGGCTAAGAAACCTTCCACTTCACTGAAGAGGAAGGCAGTTCAAGGGCGAGAGGCGACTCCTCATCCTAAATCTAGGAAGCAGGAGCCGACTGCCCTTGATTTCACAAAATACCGTTTTCCTACTCCAGGAAATAGGAAACCTGTTCGTCATATTCAGGCGGACGGGTCGAGGAAATCATACACAGACGCTCGGCTACTGCTAGAGCAGAAGAAGAGTGACCGATTGTCAGAGTCGGGCTCTACTTCAAACTTCCAAGACAGTCTGCGAAATACCTCAATGAGGCTTACGCAGTCGTATCATGAGAGTCAGTCAGGCGGCACCTCCCGTCAGTCTGGCTTTCATAGCGACCAAGCGGTACCAAACTTACTGTTTGTGCCGCAACAACAGTATTTTTTACAGCCACCTCCGTTTGGTGGACATGCAGCAAAAAACGTCCAACCTATGGACTGGCAGCTACGGTTGCTTAGACTTGGTGAACAGCCGTCGGCCTTCTCCAAGGAAATTACTGAAGCCGCTCAGCCGGCCAAAGTGAAAAATGTATTAGTAGGCGCCTATGACGGCACTACTAACCCAGAAACCATCTTATGGCCTTCACCAACCTGATGTACCTTCAAGGGTTGGATGATCTCACTTGGTGCAAGTGTTTCCCAGCGACTCACAAAGGAATCGCACAACAATGGTTCGGCAACCTGCCGACTGGTTGTGTAAATAGCTTCAGGACGCTTGCTTACTTATTCACCTCCAACTTCGCCATGAACATCCCTGCGAAGAAGACGACCCTTGATTTAGGAACAATTCAGCAGGGCGAGAAGGAGGGGCTTCGTTCTTACATCAGGCGGTTAACCTGATGAGAATACAGATTCAAGGGTTACCGGATGAAGTAGCCTATACTGACTTTTTCAGAGGTCTCAAAGACGGGTCGACCTTCAAATTTGATTTGGTCCGAAAGAGGGTGGCGACTCTTCAAGAGGCCTTAATTGAAGCGGAAGCCTATATACAGGCGACTGATCTTTGTAGTACGGGAAAACAGTCGGACGGTAAAAGGTCCGACAAAAGAGAAGGACGACAGAAACAGTCGTCAAACAAAGATGAGAAAAGAAAAGAGGTATGGGCGGCTGATTCCTCTAAACAGCCAGCCCAGAAAAAGAAAAAAGAATCCAAACCATACTCCCCAAAGTATGCGTTTAACAAGGATAACTAGTTTATCCTAAAAGAAATCAAGGGACGGATCTCAATTGAGAAGCCGGTCCCCATGAAGGGTTCTGCAAACAACCGGAATCAAGAAAAATTTTGTGCTTATCATGAAGATGTTGGTCATCACACCAATGACTGCATCAATCTCATGCGGTATTTGGACCGCCTGGCTGAACAAGGTGATCTTGACACTTATGTCAAGAAATCTACGGGGAACACTTCCTCAAAAAAGCAGTCGACCAAAAAGAGTCAACCGGCCGACAGCTCTGATACAGATGATGCAGTCGTCTACACCATTGCAGGCGGCTTCTTAGGAGGCGGCCCCACTATTAGGGGCAACAAAGACAACATCAGACGGTTAGATGTAAATTCCGTTCACCAAGAACGACCCTCCAAATATTCATTTCCTGAGATTGTCATCACTGAAGAAGATCTAGGAGGGGTAAGAGGGCCGCATGACGACCCTATCGTTATTGAATGGAAAGTGGCCAACCAGAGAGTTGGCCGAATCCTCATAGATACCGGAAGCTCCTCAGATCTCATCAGTAGAAAATGTCTGTCGAAAATAAAATATCAGACTGATTTCATACATCCGGCCTCCCACCCTTTAGTAGGGTTTGAAGGAGGAGTCGTCCACCCAGTGGGACGAGTGGATTTACCCATCCGCCTGGGCGAAAAAGGGGAAGGACGACACATGGTAGTCCGGTTCCTAGTAGTAGAAGAACTCTCGGCTTACAACATGATTCTGGGACGACCAACCCTAAATAATTCCAAGGCTGTTATAATCCCATCTCTTATGTTGCTCAAGTTTGAGAGGGATAATGGAACAGTCGGGTCCCTAAGGGGAGATCAGAGGATGGCCCGAGAGTGCTATCTTTCGGATGTCAAGCCCACTGTTATGGCCACTGGGTCGAATGGTGCAAAAATAGACCTTGACAATGTCAAGGAGAGTGCGCCTGTTCAAAAAGCAGGCGGCAAGAAGAGAAAGGCATCCCAGACAGGGGCCGCAAGAAAAGAAAGAAAATAGCAATCATTGGCAGAGGAGCGGTCGGATGAATTCCGCCCTCAGCCGGCTGGTGAGCATACGGACCTGATCCTAGACGACTCATGTCCTGACCGAACAGTCAAAGTTGGGACGACTGCTCTAAGAGTCCTGGGTGACGACTTTCACAAACTATTGAAAGAATACAAGGACATCTTTGCATTCTAAGTCCATGAAATGCCAGGCATTAGTCCTGATCTGGCGGTACATAAACTGGCCATGGATCCGAAAAAGAAGCCGGTAAGGCAGAAGAAGCGGAACCATGGCGAAGAAAGAAGTCAGGCGGCAGCCGCCGAAGTAAAAAAATTACTTGACGCAGGGTTCATTCGGCAATGTTACTTCCCAAACTGGGTTGCAAATGTGGTGCTTGTTAAAAAGCCGAATGGCACCTGGCGAATGTGTGTAGACTACACAGACTTAAACAAGGCGTGCCCCAAAGACAGTTACCCTCTACCTAAAATTGATAACCTGGTCGACTCAACAGCCGGCCATGCTTTGATGAGCTTTATGGACGCCTACTCTGGTTTCCATCAAATTCCTTTATGGAAGAAAGATCAGGAGAAGACGGCCTTCGTCACTGATCAGGGATTATACTGTTACACTGTCATGCCGTTTGGTCTTAAGAATGCCCCGGCTACCTTCCAGCGAATGGTAAACACTGTGTTCTTTGATCAGATTGGGAGAAACGTCGAGGCATACATTGATGATATGATTGTCAAGACTAAACTTCAGAAAGATCATCTGTCAGACCTCTGAGAAACTTTTGCCACACTCAGGCGGCACCATGTCATGCTCAATCCCAAGAAATGTGTCTTTGGAGTTGAGTCTGGGAAATTTCTCGGATTCCTTTTCAATCAGAGAGGAATAGAGGCGAACCCTGAGAAGGTGCAGGCGGTCATTGACATGCAGTCGCCTCGTACCATCCGAGAGGTTCAGAAGTTAACAGGTTGTCTGGCGGCCTTGGGAAGATTTCTAAGCCGATCAGGCGACAAATGCTTATACTTTTTCCAGGCAATTAAGAAAAAGGCAAGGTTTGAATGGCGGCCGGATGCTGAGGCCGCCTTCTAGAAATTGAAAGTTCACTTGCATTCCTTGACGAGGCTAGTCAGCCCTTTGCCCGAAGAAGTACTCTACATGTACCTGGCCGTCTCTGATCATGCGTTAAGCGCTGTTCTCCTTGCTGAAAGAGACGGCTGTCAGCTCCCGGTCTACTTTGTCAGTCACGTACTGAAAAATGCCGAGTTGAGGTATCCCTTAGTGGAGAAATTTGGTCTTGCACTCTTCATGGCTGTTAAAAAATTGAAGCCCTACTTTTTGGCACATGCAGTCGTCGTGTATACAGACCAACCTATCAAGCGGCCACTGACCATCATGGAGTCGTCAGGCCGAATGATCAAATGGGCCATAGAAATTCAGAGCCTCGAAGTTACTTTCGAGCCTAGAAAAGTAGTGAAGGTGCAAGCCTTTGCTGACTTTATTGTTGAGATGACTCGTCCCCCTGACTCTCAAGTTCCAGACCAAGTCTGGAAGGTATATGTGGACGGAAGCTCTACTTCAAATGGCTGTGGAGCAAGCGTCATATGTCAGTCGCCGGAGGGCGACAGGTACGAGTATGCTCTACGCTTCAGTTTTCAAGCCTCAAACAATGAGGCAGAATATGAAGCTTTACTAGCCGGAATCCGCATGTGCAAGGCGGCAGGGGCAAGAAAAATAAACGCCTGTTCCGATTAACAATTGATAAGGAGTCAGTACAATGGCGAATATGAAGCAACCCATCCTGCCATGATCAAGTATTTACAGGCGGTCCGACAAGCAGTCGGCTCCCTTGAGGATTTCCATCTGATCCAAGTGCCGAGATCAGAAAACAACCAGGCGGATGCACTGTCAAAATTAGCATCATCCGCCTCCTCTGATACTCCTCGAACTGTTTTTTGGGATGTAATGGAGAAGAGAAGCATCGAGGAAGACCCTATTAGAATCCTAGACAGAAGCTCAACCTGGATGGATCCAATCAGGGCATATCTGGCAAATGGTACCCTGCCGGATGATCATCAACAGGCGGCAGCACTGAAAAAACGAGCAACCAATTTTGAAATAATAAAGGGAGAACTTCACAAAAGGGGGTACCTTCAACCCTTCTTAAAGTGTGTTACTCCAGAAAAGGGACGAGAGATACTAGACGATCTTCACTCTAGTTACTGTACTTCCCATATAGGCGGTAGGACGCTTGCTCAACGGGCAAGGCGGCAGGGCTACTTTTGGCCTACCTTAGAAGCAGATGCGATGGTGATGGTAAAAAAGTGTGACAAGTGCCAAAGGTTTGGCAAGCTAATTCACCGTCCGGCTACTGACCTCACTACTATTCATAGCCCACTACCGTTTGCTAAGTGGGGCATGGACATTCTGGGTCCATATACGCCTGCTACAGGCGGAAGGAGGTACATACTTGTTGCCGTCGACTACTTCACTAAATGGGTAGAGGCGGAGGCTGTAAAGGGAATCAAGACGAAGGATGTAATTTCATTCATTTGGAAAAATTTCATCACTCGGTTCGGGGTTCCCATGTCTATGGTTTTTGATAATGGTCCCCAATTTGAGACGCCTGTTCTCAAAAGCTGGTTGGGTGACCAAGGAATTGCACACTACTTTGCATCTGTCGGCCGTCCACAAGCAAACGGCCAGGTAGAAGCCTTTAATAAAATCATCTCAGACGGTCTTAAGAAAAAGATTGAACGAGCAGGCGGCCTATGGGCGGATGAATTACCACATGTTCTCTGGGCCATTAGGACGAGTGAAAAAGAGGCGACTGGGGAAACTCCATTCCTCCTAACTTATGGTGCGGAAGCTGTTCTTCCAATAGAACACTACGAGCCGACTCTTCGAGTAATGTTATATGACGAAGAGGCAAACTGGGAAGCCATGCGCCTGGCATTAGACTCACTTCCTGAAAGGAGGGGCAATGCTGTCTTGCGCCATGAAATTTACCGCCTGAGAATGACTAGATCATACAACAAAAAAGTACACAGGCGTCCACTCAAAGTAGGGGACTTTGTACTTAGAAAAATGGTAGCAGTTGGTAGGGCTAATGAGTCTGGCAAACTAACTCCCAACTGGGAAGGACCCTACCGAATCTGTGAAGAGGTAAGGGACGGTACCTACCGGCTGGAAACACCAGACGGACAACCGTTGTCTCGAACTTGGAATGTAGATAATCTTAAGAAATATTTCTTTTGAATGATGTAAATAATCAAGGGCTACTTAATAAAAGTTTGCACTTAATATTCAATTTTATACTAAGAGGGGCACGCCTACTAACAAATAGTCGGCTATTCTCCATGTTCAATTTTTATTCTTACTTTAGAGGGGCATGCCGTCTGTACCTTTACAGTCGGCTACTCTCCATTGAGAATTTTACTCTCTTCAGAGGGGCATGCCGCCTGTACCTTTACAGTCGGCTACTCTCCATTGAATATTTACTCTTTCAGAGGGGCATGCCGCCTGTACCTTTACAGTCGGTTACTCTCCATCGAGTATTTTACTCTATCTTCAGAGGGGCATGCCGCCTGTACCTTTACAGTCGGCTACTCTCCATCGAGTATTTTACTCACCATAAGGGCATGCCGTCTGGACATAAAGTCGGCTACTCTCCAAAGAAGAGGGCCGACTGGTTCCAAACACATAGCCACCCCCCTTATACTTAGCTAAAAAAGATTAGGGCCTGGCCGACCCTGTGCCTAAACAGGCGGCTACCCTCCTCTTACTTAGCACATACGTTCACCAAGAACTAACCAAGGCCACAGGCCGAATGATCAGACCAGGCGCCAAGCCAACTAATCAAATCTTCAAAACTAATACGACCTGTCCCAACATCATAGCAGGCGTCCGGCGGCATCCCTCCGGATGAAATTCGTCGCAGAGAGCAGCTCCCTTTTGGGTGGAACATTGCTCTATAAACTAATTACACGGCACCTATACGACTGCCCCCAAGGGCAACCACGTAGCCGTTTTTGAGACAAGGATAACTGTATCACTAACCAAACCAGTGGTAGCAGTTGACATCTGAGTCAGATGACCGCCTGTATTACTTGGGATAAATGCAGGGGGTACCTCTTGAGTTAATAGCCAACAAACATTGGCGAATCAAGGGGTCTAGCCGGCCTCCGCCGCCTGGTACCTCTACTTCTCAAGCAAGAGTGACGGCGACTGAGTAACACCAACGTTAACTCATAGTCACTCCCTCAAACTTAGTATGGAACCTAAAAGGTTTGAGTAGACCGCCTTTTTTTTGGCAAACAGGGGCACTCAAACCCCTATTCCTACTAGGTAACCACTCGGGTTAATAGCCAACAAACATTGGCGAATCAAAAGGTTCAGCCGGCCTCTGCCGCCTGGTGCCTTTACTACTCAAGCTACAGTGTGACGGAGACTAAGTAACTCCTATGTTGAATTTAGTCACTCCCTCAAACTTAGTATGGAGCCTAAAAGGTATGAGTCGTCCGTCTGTTTTTAACAAACAGGGGCTCTCAACCACTACTCCTGCTAGGTTAACAACCTGAGTTAAAAGCCAACAAACATTGGCGAATAAAGGGGAACAACCGGTACCAACCGCTTGATACCTCTACTACTCAGTTACTTGGCAACTAGGTAACAATCATGTTTACTTGGTCAAACCACTTTCCTACTTGGTAAATTTTACAAATGACAGGACCGCCTGCCTAAAGGGGATCCAGTCTTTAAAATGGTTCGAATACCGATTGGATAAATGGCCGACTGATCGTCTATCCTGGAAACAGACAACCAGTCGTCCAGGGGCATAGGCGGCGTGACTAACTATTCGTACCTGTCTGCAACTATCGGCCATGTAAAACAGTCGGTATAATGTACAATTGGATATCAGAATATTCAATACTTAAACAAATTTGAAGCAAAACAAAAAATTCATTAAAAAGAAGCCGGTCATCAAAGACCGGTCATCAAAGACCTGGCCGGGTAAATACAAAACAAACGGCACGCAGGCCGTGGAAAGAAGACATAAAGCTTAAGAAGGGGGCAGATCTTCAATATTAGTAGCTGCCGCCTGGTCAGCACTCTTCTTGCTGGACTCGGCTTCAGCTGCATCCTTCTTTGATGCATTACCCCCAAGCGGCACAAGCGCCACTACCGGCTCCTCCTCCTCCAACGCTTCCTCCAACGCATCTTCCTCAGCAGCCGCCAGGATCTCTTGATTATATGTGTTAGAACACTGGCGGTACATTTTTTCCCATGAGGCAAAGTCGGCATTGGGGAAGAGGCGGCCCCAAGTCATGCGCTGGATTTGAGCAGAGTCTTCCATCATCTCCCGGACCAGCTCTTTCTTTTCTTGCTCGGCCTTTTCCGAGAGCTCTTGAGTAAGACTCTTCTCCTGGGTCACCAGGCGTTCCTTTACGTTGGCCAAGGATTTCTCTAAGGCTTCGTATGAGGACATCTTGTGGCGAAGAGGTCTCAGCTCGGCCTTGAGGTTGTTGATGGTCGCCTCCAGCTTGCCATTCCTCTTCTGGGCCGCCTCTAACTGAGCCCGAATAGCGGCGGTAGCCTGCGCCTGATAATAAAGAATATCAAAGGTCAGAACTTCATTTTGGGCACTTTGAAACATTGCCTTATCATAGTCAGAGGCGGCCATAGCTTTTGCAGCCTTTACCTCTTTGTTCTTCCGGTCAAGCGGCTTGCGAAGGCCGTTCACTCGGAGCAGGGCCTAAGTAAAAAGGGGAACAGGCGTCAGTTTCCAAACAAAAAAGAAAACAGGCGTCCTGGAATTCAAATACTCAAAAATATGCTAAGTATACCTCAGCAAGGACCCCTGCAATCCCGTCTAGGTCAAGGGTGCCGACACCCCTGACCGCCTCCCTTTCAGCTGGAGGGACGACCTTGATCATAGACTTGGCCACCTCTACCAAGTCAGGCTCCTAAGGGCCAGCTGCATCAAGCATAAACAAACGGATTAGACCTAGTAAAAAAGGGAGCAAGTCTAAAATTTACAAGGACAACTTCATACTTCTAGGCGGCCCAGCTGGAGTTTTAGAAGAAGTGGCCGGCTGTTTCTCAGCCGCCGCATGTTTCCTGGCAGAACCAGGAGAGCTCGCAACAGTCGTCCTCCGGGCCTTGGGGTCCGGCTGTTGGGAAGAAGAAGCTCTTGGAGCGCCCGTCTAAAAAAGAAGAAAAAAGTCAGTATATGCATAAACACAACTCCAAAAAGAGGGTGAAAGGTTCGAAGCCCACCAAGGGTGCCCCCTTGTTGGGGGAGTCGGTTGAAGCTTGTTGCATGATGGAGGCCCGCAACATGGCCGCCGCAGTCTTGGAGGCGGTAATTTTGCTCATAGCGTCCGCTGCAAAAACAAATAGCAAAGTTAATAAGTCATAACAAGAAGTGCATGGAACAACAGAGTATTCGACAGGCCGACTACCTCTTAAGGACCGACTGCTGAGGCCACAGGCTGCCAAAAAGTACTCGTCGTAGAGCCATTTGAAGCTCGGGACGCAGTGCAGGGGTACTTGCTCTCGTACCCCTGAAGTAGAGTCGACCCTCGACTCTACTTTAAAGAGTCCTTTATTCAGGATCTCTTTCTTAGCTTTGGGGGGAACAGGCGGCATGCTGCGGCCGCCTGCAAGAAGGGGCGGATTCCTGTTCCACCTGTTGAGGCGCTTGTTCAGCTCCGTGTCTGAACTCTCAATGATGAAGAAGGTGCACCGCCAGTCCTTCCATTTGTTTGCTTTACCTCTTGTCATTAGGTAGCCCATGTGGCTCGTCAATTGATACTTGCCTCGAAGCTCGGCTCCACCCCGTGCAGTTCGCATCCGGCCACATAGCCGAGTACGTTGACCCAGGAGTTCGGGGCTAACTGCCATAACCCCAACTCATACCCATCCAAGATCCGCTGAACAGCCGGATGTAATGGGAAGCGCAGCCCAGCCTTGATGGCCGCCTCGTAGCAGCCAAAGCAGGCGCTATCATAACTGGTACCAGCCGGCCAGACGACTGTGTCTTCTGGATCCGACACAAACACTAAAAAGCCGGGGCCCATTGTGTGGTTTGCGATAAAGCTCTCCACTTTCTCTTGCATGGCTGTGATCCGGCCCCGAGGTACCGTGCAGTAGTAGGGGGTATTTTGCTCTCGGTAAGAGGCGGATGGATCCGCCCAATCGTCCCCCTTCTCAACTGCATGAGAAAGCCTCGCCTCTTGCAGGCGCTTGTGATTCTCTTCTGTGTCCAGAGAAGCATGGCCAGAAGAGCTAGACTCAGAATCGTCCTCTGACGAGTCCGAAGAGGACGACTCCTCCCCTCTCCCGGAGGGGCCCGCCTCCTCTCCTTTAAAAGGAGCAGGAGAGAATGAAGAATTGTCAACTGTGAAATGGGAAGGGGTCGCTTTGATTCCTCCCTCAGAACAGCCGGCTTTCAAGCCGCTTTGTTTCACTAATCGGCACCCTGTGGGAGGAGCCGTCTGAATTTGAGATCCTGGCAGTCTTTTTTGTTCTGGCCATCATGCTCTGCATAGACACAGATACAGTCGGACTTTGTATAAAGGGCAAAGATGGGTCCGGAAAAGGGCAGGCGGCACTCCTAGTCCTAGATTCAGCTTTCCCCGGTGACCAGCTGATCACTAACCTAGGTCGTGTCGTGTGCTTCCGTGGTGCCATTTTAAAAAAAAGAATAAAATAAAGAGAAAATTAAGAGTAAGAGAACCGACGGTTACCTGAACGAGTGACGTTGATGAAGTTCTGAAAATCCTTGTGCAGTCGGCTTGTCAGAGCAAGCGGTAGGCAGAAAGGGTCCAAAATGTCAGAGCAAGTTCAGGGGTCCGAATGTTCTCTCACAAAGTTCTCAAGTGTGAAAATGACTGAAGTCAACACTCCTTTATATAGGCGTAGTGAGAAGGCGAAGGGTCACTTCCAGAATTCAAAATTTGGGCGGGAGAATCTCTCGGCCTTTCGCCGAGTGACACCTGTAGCAGGCCGTCGCCTGTTACAGTGCGGCACCTGTCACAGGTAACACGTGACCAGTCACGTGCCACCTGTGAGGGGAAAATGATTAGGGGATTTTGCTCCCACCAATGGGAATGCGCCACGTGGGCCAATCAGGTCCTGCCAAGTGTCCCCCAGTTGGAACTGTCAGGGCTTGCCACGTGGCACGCGCTTATTCGTCCACCTTGGACCTATTATGTCATGACACGTGGCATACTCCATGCCTAATGGAGAAACCGGCCACCCAGGCCCAACTTCCGAAGGAAGCCCAGTCAGCCCTAGGTTGACCTAAACCTAGGGTTGGCCCGTTTCCCAAGGTTATAAATACCTCCCTTAATCCTCATTAAGGGAGATTACGGAGATAACAGGCTGATCACGCTAACAAAGCAGATTACCTACATTAAACACTCTCACCTAGAGAGACCCAATCACTTTAATTTCCGCATTAATTACTCCTTAATCAAGTACTAACTTGACTGTTGGAGGCGAAGCTCCCACCACCAGGAGTCTCCGTTGTTTTGCAGGTACAGGCGTCCGGTTCCAGCCTCGGAATTGTAACTCTCCCGCAAGACATCAGAAAACATCGAAACAAAATGCATTCATTAAAGAAAATTGTATCAAATGAAATTCAAATGCATTCTACAAAGCAAATTAAATCAAATGAAAGTAAAACGCATTCAAACATAGCTAATTGATTCAAATAAAAGTCAAACATATTCAAACAAAGCTTTTTAAATCATATGAAAGTCAAATGCATTCCACAAAGCTAATTTAATCAAATGAAAGTCAAATGCATTTTATAAAGCTAATTGAATCAATTGAAAATGAAAAGCATTCAAACAAAGCTAATTGAATCAAATGAAACTCTAATGCATTCTACAAAGCTAATTGAATCAAATGAAAGTCAAACACATTCAAACAAAGCTTTTTGAATCAAATGAAAGTCAAATGCATTCAACAAAGCTAATTGAATCAAATGAAAGTCAAGCACAATCAAACAAAGCTAATTGAATCAAATGAAAGTCTAATGCATTCTACAACGCCAATTGAATCAAATGAAAGTCAAACACATTCAAACAAAGCTTTTTGAATCAAATGAAAGTCAAATGCATTCATCAAAGCTAATTGAATCAAATGAGAGTCAAATGCATTCTACAAAGATAATCAAATCAAATGAAAGTAAAACACATTTAAACATAGCTAATTGATTCAAATAAAAGTCAAACACATTCAAACAAAGGTTTTTGAATCATATGAAAGTCAAATGCATTCCAAAAGCCTAATTTAATCAAATCAAAGTCAAATGCATTCTACAAAGCTAATTGAATCAATTGAAAGTGAAAAGCATTCAAACAAAGCTAGTTGAATCAAATGAAAGTCTAATGCATTCTACAAAGCTAATTGAATCAAATGAAAGTCAAACACATTCAAACAAAACATTATGAAAGTCAAATGCATTCAACAAAGCTAATTTAATCAAATGAAAGTCAAACACAATCACACAACGTGATGTGGATCAAGAGGGAAATTCTTTTGAAGAGCCAATCATATTGGTTTTAAGGCCAATAGGGTTCGAGCTTGGAGTAAATAATCAAGAATGGTTAACATGCGCAGCCATTGAAGAAGAAGTCAAGGACCAGTTGGGTTCCGACGACGGCAGCGGCGGCGACGCGCCGATACGGGTGCCACGCGCCGGCTCCCTAGCTCCGGCCTGCATCCAGATACACGGCAGTGGGGCGCGTGTCGATGATGGCTGCGCGTGAGAAGGTGGTTCGGCAGCAGTACGAAAAGAAAGATTTTCCTAACTTAGTTTTTTCTAGAGTTTTTGCTTGCAAGTTTTTACCTTTCACTTGAATGGGTTTTTCTTGGTTTAAGAAATTAGGAATCTTCTTAATTTCTGTTAATTTAGTTTAAAATAATTTCTAAGTCAATTAGGAATTGTTTTAAGAAGTTTTAGGTTAATTAGAACTAGTCTTATTACTAGTTTCCTAGTTCCATTAGAATTGGTTTTCCTATTCTATCTAGGATACTTTGGGATCAAGGCTAGGGTTTTTTCTAGTTTGAATAGACTTAGGAATAGTTAGTTTTAGTCTATAAATAATGTAATTTTCGTGATTTTTCAATAACATTCGAAAATCATTAAAATTCAAGTTAATTGTTTGTTTTGCTTAATTGCTTACAAATTCTTTTGCTAGTTTTCAATTCAAGGAGTTGTTTTGATAATTAGAACGTTCAATTCTTAGTTCTAGGAGTAGTCTAAGTTTTGTTCATCAAAGTACTTAGTTCCAGGAGTGGTCTAGGTAATTTTAGAGGCGTTGAATTCGTTCCAGGAGTGGTCGTTTTCAAAGTCATATCCGGTTCGTTATTCTTAAGTTGTTCGATTTTCTTAGGAAATTCGAAGGGCTTGTGTTACTTGTGTGATTTTAGATTCTTTATTAAGTTAAGGGGTTTAAATCCACATCACAATGCTATTTAAATCAAATGAAAGTCAAATGCATTTTATAAAGCTAATTAAATCAAATGAAAGTCAAACACATTAAAACAAAGCTAATTGATTCAAATGAAAGTCAAACACATTCAAACAAAGCTTTTTGAATCAAATTAAAGTCAAATGCATTCATAGAAGCTATTTGAATCAAATGAAAGTCAAATGCATTCTACAAATCATATTGAATCAAATGAAAGCCAAATGCATTCTACAAAGCTAATTAAATCAAATGAAAGTCAAACACATTCAAACAAAGCTAATTGTATCAAATGAAAATCAAACACATTTGAACAAAGCTTTTTGAATCATATTAAAAGTCAAATGCATTCAAAGAAGCTATTTGAATCAAATGAAAGTCAGATGCATTTTTCAAATCATATTGAATCAAATGAAAGTCAAATGCATTCTACAAAGATAATTAAATCAAATGAAAGTCAAACACATTCAAACAAAGCTAATTGTATCAAATGAAAATCAAACACATTCAAACAAAGCTTTTTGAATCATATTAAAAGTCAAATGCATTCAAAGAAGCTATTTGAATTAAATGAAAGTCAGATGCATTTTTCAAATCATATTGAATCAAATGAAATTCAAATGCATTCTACAAAGCTAATTAAATCAAATAAAAGTCAAACACAATAAAACAAAGCTAATTGAATCAAATGAAAGTTAACCATAGTCAAACAAAGCTTTTTTAATCAAAAGAAAGTCAAATGCTTTCAACAAAGCTCATTGAATCAAATGAAAGTCAAATGCATTCTAAAAAGCTAATTAAATCAAATGAAAGTCAAACACATTCAAACAAAGCTAATTGATTCAAATGAAAGTCAAACTCATTCAAACAAAGTTTTTGAACCAAATTAAAGTAATATGCATACAACAAAGCTAATAAAGTGAAATGAAAGTCAAATGCATTTTATAAGCTAATTGAATCAAATGAAAGTCAAACACATTCAAACAAAGCATTTTGAATCAAATGAAAGTGAAATGCTTTCAACAAATCTAATTGAATCAAATGAAAGTCAAACTCATTCAAACAAAGCTTTTTGAATCGTATGAAAGTAAAATGCATTTAACAAAGCTAAGTGAATCAAATGAAAGTCAAATGCATTCTACAAAGCTAATTGAATCTAATAAAAGTCAAACACATTCAAACAAAGGTAATTGAATCAAATGAAAGTCAAACACATTCAAACAATGGTTTTTGAATCAAATGAAAGTCTAATGCGTTCTATAAAGCTAATTGTATCAAATGAAAATCAAACACATTCAAACAAAGCTATTTAAATCAAATGAAAGTCAAATGCATTCTACAAAGCATATTGAATCAAATGAAAGTCAAGCACAATCAAACAAAGATAATTGAATGAAATGAATGTCTAATGCATTCTACAACGCCAATTGAATCAAATGAAAGTCAAACACATTCAAACAAAGCTTTTTGAATCAAATCAAAGTAAAATGCATCCATTAAAGCAAATTGTATCAAATGAAATTCAAATGCATTCTACAAAGCAAATTAAATCAAATGAAAGTAAAACACATTCAAACATAGCTAATTGATTCAAATAAAAGTCAAACATATTCAAACAAAGCCTTTTAAATCATATGAAAGTCAAATGCATTCCACAAAGCTAATTTAATCAAATGAAAGTCAAATGCATTTCACAAAGCTAATTGAATCAATTGAAAATGAAAAGCATTCAAACAAAGCTAATTGAATCAAATGAAACTCTAATGCATTCTACAAAGCTAATTGAATCAAATGAAAGTCAAACACATTCAAACAAAGCTTATTGAATCAAATGAAAGTCAAATGCATTCAACAAAGCTAATTGAATCAAATGAAAGTCAAGTACAATCAAACAAAGCTAATTGAATCAAATGAAAGTCTAATGCATTCTACAACGCCAATTGAATCAAATGAAAGTCAAACACATTCAAACAAAGCTTTTTGAATCAAATGAAAGTCAAATGCATTCATCAAAGCTAATTGAATCAAATGAGAGTCAAATGCATTCTACAAAGATAATCAAATCAAATGAAAGTAAAACACATTTAGACATAGCTAATTGATTCAAATAAAAGTCAAACACATTCAAACAAAGGTTTTTGAATCATATGAAAGTCAAATGCATTCCAAAAGCCTAATTTAATCAAATGAAAGTCAAATGCATTCTACAAAGCTAATTGAATCAATTGAAAGTGAAAAGCATTCAAACAAAGCTAGTTGAATCAAATGAAAGTCTAATGCATTCTACAAAGCTAATTGAATCAAATGAAAGTCAAACACAATAAAACAAAGCTAATTGAATCAAATGAAAGTCAACCACAGTCAAACAAAGCTTTTTTAATCAAAAGAAAGTCAAATGCTTTCAACAAAGCTCATTGAATCAAATGAAAGTCAAATGCATTCTATAAAGCTAATTAAATCAAATGAAAGTCAAACACATTTAAACAAAGCTAATTGATTCAAATAAAAGTCAAACTCATTCAAACAAAGTTTTTGAACCAAAATTAAAGTCATATGCATACAACAAAGCTAATAAAGTCAAATGAAAGTCAAATGCATTTTATAAGCTAATTGAATCAAATGAAAGTCAAACACATTCAAACAAAGCATTTTGAATCAAATGAAAGTGAAATGCTTTCAACAAATCTAATTGAATCAAATGAAAGTCAAACTCATTCAAACAAAGCTTTTTGAATCGTATGAAAGTAAAATGCATTTAACAAAGCTAAGTGAATCAAATGAAAGTCAAATGCATTCTACAAAGCTAATTGAATCTAATAAAAGTCAAACACATTCAAACAAAGGTAATTGAATCAAATGAAAGTCAAACACATTCAAACAATGGTTTTTGAATCAAATGAAAGTCTAATGCGTTCTATAAAGCTAATTGTATCAAATGAAAATCAAACACATTCAAACAAAGCTATTTAAATCAAATGAAAGTCAAATGCATTCTACAAAGCATATTGAATCAAATGAAAGTCAAGCACAATCAAACAAAGATAATTGAATGAAATGAATGTCTAATGCATTCTACAACGCCAATTGAATCAAATGAAAGTCAAACACATTCAAACAAAGCTTTTTGAATCAAATCAAAGTAAAATGCATCCATTAAAGCAAATTGTATCAAATGAAATTCAAATGCATTCTACAAAGCAAATTAAATCAAATGAAAGTAAAACACATTGAAACATAGCTAATTGATTCAAATAAAAGTCAAACATATTCAAACAAAGCCCTTTAAATCATATGAAAGTCAAATGCATTCCACAAAGCTAATTTAATCAAATGAAAGTCAAATGCATTTCACAAAGCTAATTGAATCAATTGAAAATGAAAAGCATTCAAACAAAGCTAATTGAATCAAATGAAACTCTAATGCATTCTACAAAGCTAATTGAATCAAATGAAAATCAAACACATTCAAACAAAGCTTTTTGAATCAAATGAAAGTCAAATGCATTCAACAAAGCTAATTGAATCAAATGAAAGTCAAGTACAATCAAACAAAGCTAATTGAATCAAATGAAAGTCTAATGCATTCTACAACGCCAATTGAATCAAATGAAAGTCAAACAGATTCAAACAAAGCTTTTTGAATCAAATGAAAGTCAAATGCATTCATCAAAGCTAATTGAATCAAATGAGAGTCAAATGCATTCTATAAAGATAATCAAATCAAATGAAAGTAAAACACATTTAGACATAGCTAATTGATTCAAATAAAAGTCAAACACATTCAAACAAAGGTTTTTGAATCATATGAAAGTCAAATGCATTCCAAAAGCCTAATTTAATCAAATGAAAGTCAAATGCATTCTACAAAGCTAATTGAATCAATTGAAAGTGAAAAGCATTCAAACAAAGCTAGTTGAATCAAATGAAAGTCTAATGCATTCTACAAAGCTAATTGAATCAAATGAAAGTCAAACACAATAAAACAAAGCTAATTGAATCAAATGAAAGTCAACCACAGTCAAACAAAGCTTTTTTAATCAAAAGAAAGTCAAATGCTTTCAACAAAGCTCATTGAATCAAATGAAAGTCAAATGCATTCTATAAAGCTAATTAAATCAAATGAAAGTCAAACACATTCAAACAAAGCTAATTGATTCAAATGAAAGTCAAACTCATTCAAACAAAGTTTTTGAACCAAAATTAAAGTCATATGCATACAACAAAGCTAATAAAGTCAAATGAAAGTCAAATGCATTTTATAAGCTAATTGAATCAAATGAAAGTCAAACACATTCAAACAAAGCATTTTGAATCAAATGAAAGTGAAATGCTTTCAACAAATCTAATTGAATCAAATGAAAGTCAAACTCATTCAAACAAAGCTTTTTGAATCGTATGAAAGTAAAATGCATTTAACAAAGCTAAGTGAATCAAATGAAAGTCAAATGCATTCTACAAAGCTAATTGAATCTAATAAAAGTCAAACACATTCAAACAAAGGTAATTGAATCAAATGAAAGTCAAACACATTCAAACAATGGTTTTTGAATCAAATGAAAGTCTAATGCGTTCTATAAAGCTAATTGTATCAAATGAAAATCAAACACATTCAAACAAAGCTATTTAAATCAAATGAAAGTCAAATGCATTCTACAAAGCATATTGAATCAAATGAAAGTCAAGCACAATCAAACAAAGATAATTGAATGAAATGAATGTCTAATGCATTCTACAACGCCAATTGAATCAAATGAAAGTCAAACACATTCAAACAAAGCTTTTTGAATCAAATCAAAGTAAAATGCATCCATTAAAGCAAATTGTATCAAATGAAATTCAAATGCATTCTACAAAGCAAATTAAATCAAATGAAAGTAAAACACATTCAAACATAGCTATTTGATTCAAATAAAAGTCAAACATATTCAAACAAAGCCTTTTAAATCATATGAAAGTCAAATGCATTCCACAAAGCTAATTTAATCAAATGAAAGTCAAATGCATTTCACAAAGCTAATTGAATCAATTGAAAATGAAAAGCATTCAAACAAAGCTAATTGAATCAAATGAAACTCTAATGCATTCTACAAAGCTAATTGAATCGAATGAAAGTCAAACACATTCAAACAAAGCTTTTTGAATCAAATGAAAGTCAAATGCATTCAACAAAGCTAATTGAATCAAATGAAAGTCAAGTACAATCAAACAAAGCTAATTGAATCAAATGAAAGTCTAATGCATTCTACAACGCCAATTGAATCAAATGAAAGTCAAACACATTCAAACAAAGCTTTTTGAATCAAATGAAAGTCAAATGCATTCATCAAAGCTAATTGAATCAAATGAGAGTCAAATGCATTCTACAAAGATAATCAAATCAAATGAAAGTAAAACACATTTAGACATAGCTAATTGATTCAAATAAAAGTCAAACACATTCAAACAAAGGTTTTTGAATCATATGAAAGCCAAATGCATTCCAAAAGCCTAATTTAATCAAATGAAAGTCAAATGCATTCTACAAAGCTAATTGAATCAATTGAAAGTGAAAAGCATTCAAACAAAGCTAGTTGAATCAAATGAAAGTCTAATGCATTCTACAAAGCTAATTGAATCAAATGAAAGTCAAACACAATAAAACAAAGCTAATTGAATCAAATGAAAGTCAACCACAGTCAAACAAAGCTTTTTTAATCAAAAGAAAGTCAAATGCTTTCAACAAAGCTCATTGAATCAAATGAAAGTCAAATGCATTCTATAAAGCTAATTAAATCAAATGAAAGTCAAACACATTCAAACAAAGCTAATTGATTCAAATGAAAGTCAAACTCATTCAAACAAAGTTTTTGAACCAAAATTAAAGTCATATGCATACAACAAAGCTAATAAAGTCAAATGAAAGTCAAATGCATTTTATAAGCTAATTGAATCAAATGAAAGTCAAACACATTCAAACAAAGCATTTTGAATCAAATGAAAGTGAAATGCTTTCAACAAATCTAATTGAATCAAATGAAAGTCAAACTCATTCAAACAAAGCTTTTTGAATCGTATGAAAGTAAAATGCATTTAACAAAGCTAAGTGAATCAAATGAAAGTCAAATGCATTCTACAAAGCTAATTGAATCTAATAAAAGTCAAACACATTCAAACAAAGGTAATTGAATCAAATGAAAGTCAAACACATTCAAACAATGGTTTTTGAATCAAATGAAAGTCTAATGCGTTCTATAAAGCTAATTGTATCAAATGAAAATCAAACACATTCAAACAAAGCTATTTAAATCAAATGAAAGTCAAATGCATTCTACAAAGCATATTGAATCAAATGAAAGTCAAGCACAATCAAACAAAGATAATTGAATGAAATGAATGTCTAATGCATTCTACAACGCCAATTGAATCAAATGAAAGTCAAACACATTCAAACAAAGCTTTTTGAATCAAATCAAAGTAAAATGCATCCATTAAAGCAAATTGTATCAAATGAAATTCAAATGCATTCTACAAAGCAAATTAAATCAAATGAAAGTAAAACACATTCAAACATAGCTAATTGATTCAAATAAAAGTCAAACATATTCAAACAAAGCCTTTTAAATCATATGAAAGTCAAATGCATTCCACAAAGCTAATTTAATCAAATGAAAGTCAAATGCATTTCACAAAGCTAATTGAATCAATTGAAAATGAAAAGCATTCAAACAAAGCTAATTGAATCAAATGAAACTCTAATGCATTCTACAAAGCTAATTGAATCAAATGAAAGTCAAGCACATTCAAACAAAGCTTTTTGAATCAAATGAAAGTCAAATGCATTCAACAAAGCTAATTGAATCAAATGAAAGTCAAGTACAATCAAACAAAGCTAATTGAATCAAATGAAAGTCTAATGCATTCTACAACGCCAATTGAATCAAATGAAAGTCAAACACATTCAAACAAAGCTTTTTGAATCAAATGAAAGTCAAATGCATTCATCAAAGCTAATTGAATCAAATGAGAGTCAAATGCATTCTATAAAGATAATCAAATCAAATGAAAGTAAAACACATTTAAACATAGCTAATTGATTCAAATAAAAGTCAAACACATTCAAACAAAGGTTTTTGAATCATATGAAAGTCAAATGCATTCCAAAAGCCTAATTTAATCAAATGAAAGTCAAATGCATTCTACAAAGCTAATTGAATCAGTTGAAAGTGAAAAGCATTCAAACAAAGCTAGTTGAATCAAATGAAAGTCTAATGCATTCTACAAAGCTAATTGAATCAAATAAAAGTGAAACACAATAAAACAAAGCTAATTGAATCAAATGAAAGTCAACCACAGTCAAACAAAGCTTTTTTAATCAAAAGAAAGTCAAATGCTTTCAACAAAGCTCATTGAATCAAATGAAAGTCAAATGCATTCTATAAAGCTAATTAAATCAAATGAAAGTCAACACATTCAAACAAAGCTAATATGATTCAAACAAAGTTTTTGAACCAAAATTAAAGTCATATGCATACAACAAAGCTAATAATGTCAAATGAAAGTCAAATGCATTATATAAGCTAAGTGAATCAAATAAAAGTCAAACACATTCAAAAAAAGCTATTTGAATTAAATGAAAGTCAGATGCATTTTTCAAATCATATTGAATCAAATGAAATTCAAATGCATTCTACAAAGCTAATTAAATCAAATAAAAGTCAAACACAATAAAACAAAGCTAATTGAATCAAATGAAAGTTAACCATAGTCAAACAAAGCTTTTTTAATCAAAAGAAAGTCAAATGCTTTCAACAAAGCTCATTGAATCAAATGAAAGTCAAATGCATTCTAAAAAGCTAATTAAATCAAATGAAAGTCAAACACATTCAAACAAAGCTAATTGATTCAAATGAAAGTCAAACTCATTCAAACAAAGTTTTTGAACCAAATTAAAGTAATATGCATACAACAAAGCTAATAAAGTGAAATGAAAGTCAAATGCATTTTATAAGCTAATTGAATCAAATGAAAGTCAAACACATTCAAACAAAGCATTTTGAATCAAATGAAAGTGAAATGCTTTCAACAAATCTAAATGAATCAAATGAAAGTCAAACTCATTCAAACAAAGCTTTTTGAATCGTATGAAAGTAAAATGCATTTAACAAAGCTAAGTGAATCAAATGAAAGTCAAATGCATTCTACAAAGCTAATTGAATCTAATAAAAGTCAAACACATTCAAACAAAGGTAATTGAATCAAATGAAAGTCAAACACATTCAAACAATGGTTTTTGAATCAAATGAAAGTCTAATGCGTTCTATAAAGCTAATTGTATCAAATGAAAATCAAACACATTCAAACAAAGCTATTTAAATCAAATGAAAGTCAAATGCATTCTACAAAGCATATTGAATCAAATGAAAGTCAAGCACAATCAAACAAAGATAATTAAATGAAATGAATGTCTAATGCATTCTACAACGCCAATTGAATCAAATGAAAGTCAAACACATTCAAACAAAGCTTTTTGAATCAAATCAAAGTAAAATGCATCCATTAAAGCAAATTGTATCAAATGAAATTCAAATGCATTTTACAAAGCAAATTAAATCAAATGAAAGTAAAACACATTCAAACATAGCTAATTGATTCAAATAAAAGTCAAACATATTCAAACAAAGCCTTTTAAATCATATGAAAGTCAAATGCATTCCACAAAGCTAATTTAATCAAATGAAAGTCAAATGCATTTCACAAAGCTAATTGAATCAATTGAAAATGAAAAGCATTCAAACAAAGCTAATTGAATCAAATGAAACTCTAATGCATTCTACAAAGCTAATTGAATCAAATGAAAGTCAAACACATTCAAACAAAGCTTTTTGAATCAAATGAAAGTCAAATGCATTCAACAAAGCTAATTGAATCAAATGAAAGTCAAGTACAATCAAACAAAGCTAATTGAATCAAATGAAAGTCTAATGCATTCTACAACGCCAATTGAATCAAATGAAAGTCAAACACATTCAAACAAAGCTTTTTGAATTAAATGAAAGTCAAATGCATTCATCAAAGCTAATTGAATCAAATGAGAGTCAAATGCATTTTACAAAGATAATCAAATCAAATGAAGGTAAAACACATTTAAACATAGCTAATTGATTCAAATAAAAGTCAAACACATTCAAACAAAGGTTTTTGAATCATATGAAAGTCAAATGCATTCCAAAAGCCTAATTTAATCAAATGAAAGTCAAATGCATTCTACAAAGCTAATTGAATCAATTGAAAGTGAAAAGCATTCAAACAAAGCTAGTTGAATCAAATGAAAGTCTAATGCATTCTACAAAGCTAATTGAATCAAATGAAAGTCAAACACATTCAAACAAAACTTTATGAAAGTCAAATGCATTCAACAAAGCTAATTTAATCAAATGAAAGTCAAACACAATCACAAAACGTGATGTGGATCAAGAGGGAAATTCTTTTAAAGAGCCAATCATATTGGTTTTAAGGCCAATAGGGTCGAGCTTGGAGTAAAGAATCAAGAATGGTTAACATGCGCAGCCATTGAAGAAGAAGTCAAGGACCAGTTGGGTTCCGACGACGGCAGCGGCGGCGACGCGCCGATACGGGTGCCACGCGCCGGCTCCGTAGCTCCGGCCTGCGTCCAGATACACGGCGGTGGGGCGCGTGTCGATGATGGCTGCGCGTGAGAAGGTGGTTCGGCAGCAGTACGAAAAGAAAGATTTTCCTAACTTAGTTTTTTCTAGAGTTTTTGCTTGCAAGTTTTTACCTTTCACTTGAAAGGGTTTTTCTTGGTTTAAGCAATTAGGAATCTTCTTAATTTCTGTTAATTTAGTTTAATATAATTTCTAAGTCAAATAGTAATTGTTTTAAGAAGTTTTAGATTAATTAGAACTAGTCTTATTACTAGTTTCCTAGTTCCATTAGAATTGGTTTTCCTATTCTATCTAGGATACTTTGGGATCAAGGCTAGGGTTTTTTCTAGTTTGAATAGACTTAGGAATAGTTAGTTTTAGTCTATAAATAATGTAATTTTCGTGATTTTTCAATAACATTCGAAAATCATTAAAATTCAAGTTAATTTTTTGTTTTGCTTAATTGCTTACAAATTCTTTTGCTAGTTTTCAATTCAAGGAGTTGTTTTGATAATTAGAACGTTCAATTCATAGTTCTAGGAGTAGTCTAAGTTTTGTTCATCAAAGTACTTAGTTCCAGGAGTGGTCTAGGTAATTTGAGAGGCGTTGAATTCGTTCCAGGAGTGGTCGTTTTCAAAGTCATATCCGGTTCGTTATTCTTAAGTTGTTCGATTTTCTTAGGAAATTCGAAGGGCTTGTGTTACTTGTGTGATTTTAGATTCTTTATTAAGTTAAGGGGTTTAAATCCACATCACAATGCTATTTAAATCAAATGAAAGTCAAATGCATTTTATAAAGCTAATTAAATCAAATGAAAGTCAAACACATTAAAACAAAGCTAATTGATTCAAATGAAAGTCAAACACATTCAAACAAAGCTTTTTGAATCAAATTAAAGTCAAATGCATTCATAGAAGCTATTTGAATCAAATGAAAGTCAAATGCATTCTACAAATCATATTGAATCAAATGAAAGCCAAATGCATTCTACAAAGCTAATTAAATCAAATGAAAGTCAAACACATTCAAACAAAGCTAATTGTATCAAATGAAAATCAAACACATTCGAACAAAGCTTTTTGAATCATATTAAAAGTCAAATGCATTCAAAGAAGCTATTTGAATCAAATGAAAGTCAGATGCATTTTTCAAATCATATTGAATCAAATGAAAGTCAAATGCATTCTACAAAGATAATTAAATCAAATGAAAGTCAAACACATTCAAACAAAGCTAATTGTATCAAATGAAAATCAAACACATTCAAACAAAGCTTTTTGAATCATATTAAAAGTCAAAT
This sequence comes from Chenopodium quinoa, assembly GCF_001683475.1. Classification (NCBI taxonomy): domain Eukaryota; kingdom Viridiplantae; phylum Streptophyta; class Magnoliopsida; order Caryophyllales; family Amaranthaceae; genus Chenopodium; species Chenopodium quinoa. Next base: position 63,628 of record NW_018745654.1, read on the forward strand.
GCATTCAAAGAAGCTATTTGAATTAAATGAAAGTCAGATGCATTTTTCAAATCATATTGAATCAAATGAAAGTCAAATGCATTCTACAAAGCTAATTAAATCAAATGAAAGTCAAACACAATAAAACAAAGCTAATTGAATCAAATGAAAGTCAACCACAGTCAAACAAAGCTTTTTTAATCAAAAGAAAGTCAAATGCTTTCAACAAAGCTCATTGAATCTAATGAAAGTCAAATGCATTCTATAAAGCGAATTAAATCAAATGAAAGTCAAACACATTCAAACAAAGCTAATTGATTCAAATGAAAGTCAAACTCATTCAAACAAAGTTTTTGAATCAAAATTAAAGTCATATGCATTTTAAAAGCTAATTGAATCAAATGAAAGTCAAACACATTCAAACAAAGCATTTTGAATCAAATGAAAGTGAAATGCTTTCAACAAAGCTAATTGAATCAAATGAAAGTCAAACTCATTCAAACAAAGCTTTTTGAATCGTATGAAAGTAAAATGCATTTAACAAAGCTAAGTGAATCAAATGAAAGTCAAATGCATTCTACAAAGCTAATTGAATCTAATAAAAGTCAAACACATTCAAACAAAGGTAATTGAATCAAATGAAAGTCAAACACATTCAAACAATGGTTTTTGAATCAAATGAAAGTCTAATGCGTTCTATAAAGCTAATTGTATCAAATGAAAATCAAATACTTTCAAACAAAGCTATTTAAATCAAATGAAAGTCAAATGCATTCTACAAAGCATATTGAATCAAATGAAAGTCAAGCACAATCAAACAAAGCTAATTGAATGAAATGAATGTCTAATGCATTCTACAACGCCAATCGAATCAAATAAAAGTCAAACACATTCAAACAAAGCTTTTTGAATCAAATTAAAGTAAAATGCATTCATTAAAGCAAATTGTATCAAATGAAATTCAAATGCATTCTACAAAGCAAATTAAATCAAATGAAAGTAAAACACATTCAAACATAGCTAATTGATTCAAATGAAAGTCAAACATATTCAAACAAAGCTTTTTAAATCATATGAAAGTCAAATGCATTCCACAAAGCAAATTTAATCAAATGAAAGTCAAATGCATTTTACAAAGCTAATTGAATCAATTGAAAATGAAAAGCATTCAAACAATGCTAATTGAATCAAATGAAACTCTAATGCATTCTACAAAGCTAAATGAATCAAATGAAAGTCAAACACATTCAAACAAAGCTTTTTGAATCAAATGAAAGTCAAATGCATTCAACAAAGCTAATTGAATCAAATGAAAGTCAAGCACAATCAAACAAAGCTAATTGAATCAAATGAAAGTCTAATGCGTTCTATAAAGCTAATTTTATCAAATGAAAATCAAACACATTCAAACAAAGCTATTTTAATCAAATGAAAGTCAAATGAATTCTACAAAGCATGTTGAATCAAATGAAAGTCAAGCACAATCAAACTAAGCTAATTGAATGAAATGAATGTCTAATGCATTCTACAACGCCAATTAAATCAAATGAAAGTCAAACACATTCAAACAAAGCTTTTTGAATCAAATCAAAGTAAAATGCATTCATTAAAGCAAATTGTATCAAATGAAATTCAAATGCATTCCACAAAGCAAATTAAATCAAATGAAAGTAAAACACATTCAAACATAGCTAATTGATTCAAATAAAAGTCAAACATATTCAAACAAAGCTTTTTAAATCATATGAAAGTCAAATGCATTCCACAAAGCTAATTTAATTAAATGAAAGTCAAATGCATTTTACAAAGCTAATTGAATCAAATGAAACTCTAATGCATTCTACAAAGCTAATTGAATCAAATGAAAGTCAAACACATTCAAACAAAGCTTTTTGAATCAAATGAAAGTAAAATGCATTCAACAAAGCTAATTGAATCAAATGAAAGTCAAGCACAATCAAACAAAGCTAATTGAATCAAATGAAAGTCTAATGCATTCTACAACGCCAATTGAATCAAAAAACAAGTCAAACACATTCAAACAAAGCTTTTTGAATCAAATGAAAGTCAAATGCATTCATCAAAGCTAATTGAATCAAATGAGAGTCAAATGCATTCTACAAAGATAATCAAATCAAATGAAAGTAAAACTCATTTAAACATAGCTAATTGATTCAAATAAAAGTCAAACACATTCAAACAAAGGTTTTTGAACCATATGAAAGTCAAATGCAATCCAAAAGCCTAAATTAATCAAATGAAAGTCAAATGCATTCTACAAAGCTAATTGAATCAATTGAAAGTGAAAAGCATTCAAACAAAGCTAATTGAATCAAATGAAAGTCTAATGCATTCTACAAAGCTAATTGAATCAAATGAAAGTCAAACACATTCAAACAAAACTTTATGAATCTAATGAAAGTCAAATGCATTCAACAAAGCTAATTTAATCAAATGAAAGTCAAACACAATCACACAACGTGATGTGGATCAAGAGGGAAATTCTTTTGAAGAGCCAATCATATTGGTTTCAAGGCCAATAGGGTTCGAGCTTGGAGTAAAGAATCAAGAATGGTTAACATGCGCAGCCATTGAAGAAGAAGTCAAGGACCAGTTGGGTTCCGACGACGGCAGCGGCGGCGACGCGCCGATCCTGGTGCCACGCGCCGGCTCCCTAGCTCCGGCCTGTGTCCAGCTACACGGCGGTGGGGCGCGTGTCGATGATGGCGGCGCGTGAGAAGGTTGTTCTGCAGCAGTACGAAAAGAAAGATTTTCCTAACTTAGTTTTTTCTAGAGTGTTTGCTTGCAAGTTTTTACCTTTCACTTGAAAGGGTTTTTCTTGGTTTAAGCAATTAGGAATCTTCTTAATTTCTGTTAATTTAGTTTAAAATAATTTCTAAGTCAAATAGTAATTGTTTTAAGAAATTTTAGGTTAATTAGAACTAGTCTTATTACTAGTTTCCTAGTTCCATTAGAATTGGTTTTCCTATTCTATCTAGGATACTTTGGGATCAAGGCTAGGGTTTTTTTCTAGTTTGAATAGACTTAGGAATAGTTAGTTTTAGTCAATAAATAATGTAATTTTCGTGATTTTTCAATAACATTCGAAAATCATTAAAATTCAAGTTAATTTTTTGTTTTGCTTAATTGCTTACAAATTCTTTTGCTAGTTTTCAATTCAAGGAGTTGTTTTGATAATTAGAACGTTCAATTCTTAGTTCTATGAGTAGTCTAAGTTTTGTTCATCAAAGTACTTAGTTCCAGGAGTGGTCTAGGTAATTTGAGAGGCGTTGAATTCGTTCCAGGAGTGGTCGTTTTCAAAGTCATATCCGGTTCGTTATTCTTAAGTTGTTCGATTTTCTTAGGAAATTCGAAGGGCTTGTGTTACTTGTGTGATTTTAGATTCTTTATTAAGTTAAGGGGTTTAAATCCACATCACAATGCTATTTAAATCAAATGAAAGTCAAATGCATTTTATAAAGCTAATTAAATCAAATGAAAGTCAAACACATTAAAACAAAGCTAATTGATTCAAATGAAAGTCAAACACATTCAAACAAAGCTTTTTGAATCAAATTAAAGTCAAATGCATTCATAGAAGCTATTTGAATCAAATGAAAGTCAAATGCATTCTACAAATCATATTGAATCAAATGAAAGCCAAATGCATTCTACAAAGCTAATTAAATCAAATGAAAGTCAAACACATTCAAACAAAGCTAATTGTATCAAACGAAAATCAAACACATTCAAACAAAGCTTTTTGAATCATATTAAAAGTCAAATGCATTCAAAGAAGCTACTTGAATCAAATGAAAGTCAGATGCATTTTTCAAATCATATTGAATCAAATGAAAGTCAAATGCATTCTACAAAGATAATTAAATCAAATGAAAGTCAAACACATTCAAACAAAGCTAATTGTATCAAATGAAAATCAAACACATTCAAACAAAGCTTTTTGAATCATATTAAAAGTCAAATGCATTCAAAGAAGCTATTTGAATTAAATGAAAGTCAGATGCATTTTTCAAATCATATTGAATCAAATGAAAGTCAAATGCATTCTACAAAGCTAATTAAATCAAATGAAAGTCAAACACAATACAACAAAGCTAATTGAATCAAATGAAAGTCAACCACAGTCAAACAAAGCTTTTTTAATCAAAAGAAAGTCAAATGCTTTCAACAAAGCTCATTGAATCTAATGAAAGTCAAATGCATTCTATAAAGCTAATTAAATCAAATGAAAGTCAAACACATTCAAACAAAGCTAATTGATTCAAATGAAAGTCAAACTCATTCAAACAAAGTTTTTGAATCAAAATTAAAGTCATATGCATACAACAAAGCTAATAAAGTCAAATGAAAGTCAAATGCATTTTAAAAGCTAATTGAATCAAATGAAAGTCAAACACATTCAAACAAAGCATTTTGAATCAAATGAAAGTGAAATGCTTTCAACAAAGCTAATTGAATCAAATGAAAGTCAAACTCATTCAAACAAAGCTTTTTGAATCGTATGAAAGTAAAATGCATTTAACAAAGCTAAGTGAATCAAATGAAAGTCAAATGCATTCTACAAAGCTAATTGAATCTAATAAAAATCAAACACATTCAAACAAAGGTAATTGAATCAAATGAAAGTCAAACACATTCAAACAATGGTTTTTGAATCAAATGAAAGTCTAATGCGTTCTATAAAGCTAATTGTATCAAATGAAAATCAAATACTTTCAAACAAAGCTATTTAAATCAAATGAAAGTCAAATGCATTCTACAAAGCATATTGAATCAAATGAAAGTCAAGCACAATCAAACAAAGCTAATTGAATGAAATGAATGTCTAATGCATTCTACAACGCCAATCGAATCAAATAAAAGTCAAACACATTCAAACAAAGCTTTTTGAATCAAATTAAAGTAAAATGCATTCATTAAAGCAAATTGTATCAAATGAAATTCAAATGCATTCTACAAAGCAAATTAAATCAAATGAAAGTAAAACACATTCAAACATAGCTAATTGATTCAAATAAAAGTCAAACATATTCAAACAAAGCTTTTTAAATCATATGAAAGTCAAATGCATTCCACAAAGCTAATTTAATCAAATGAAAGTCAAATGCATTTTACAAAGCTAATTGAATCAATTGAAAATGAAAAGCATTCCAACAAAGCTAATTGAATCAAATGAAACTCTAATGCATTCTACAAAGCTAATTGAATCAAATGAAAGTCAAACACATTCAAACAAAGCTTTTTGAATCAAATGAAAGTCAAATGCATTCAACAAAGCTAATTGATTCAAATGAAAGTCAAGCACAATCAAACAAAGCTAATTGAATCAAATGAAAGTCTAATGCGTTCTATAAAGCTAATTGTATCAAATGAAAATCAAACACATTCAAACAAAGCTATTTTAATCAAATGAAAGTCAAATGCATTCTACAAAGCATATTGAATCAAATGAAAGTCAAGCACAATCAAACAAAGCTAATTGAATGAAATGAATGTCTAATGCATTCTACAACGCCAATTAAATCAAATGAAAGTCAAACACATTCAAACAAAGCTTTTTAAATCAAATCAAAGTAAAATGCATTCATTAAAGTAAATTGTATCAAATGAAATTCAAATGCATTCTACAAAGCAAATTAAATCAAATGAAAGTAAAACACATTCAAACATAGCTAATTGATTCAAATAAAAGTCAAACATATTCAAACAAAGCTTTTTCAATCATATGAAAGTCAAATGCATTCCACAAAGCTAATTTAATCAAATGAAAGTCAAATGCATTTTACAAAGCTAATTGAATCAATTGAAAATGAAAAGCATTCAAACAAAGCTAATTGAATCAAATGAAACTATAATGCATTCTACAAAGCTAATTGAATCAAATGAAAGTCAAACACATTCAAACAAAGCTTTTTGAATCAAATGAAAGTAAAATGCATTCAACAAAGCTAATTGAATTAAATGAAAGTCAAGCACAATCAAACAAAGCTAATTGAATCAAATGAAAGTCTAATGCATTCTACAACGCTAATTGAATCAAATGAAAGTCAAACACATTCAAACAAAGCTTTTTGAATCAAATGAAAGTCAAATGCATTCATCAAAGCTAATTGAATCAAATGAGAGTCAAATGCATTCTACAAAGATAATCAAATCAAATGAAAGTAAAACACATTTAAACATAGCTAATTGATTCAAATAAAAGTCAAACACATTCAAACAAAGGTTTTTGAATCATATGAAAGTCAAATGCAATCCAAAAGCCTAAATTAATCAAATGAAAGTCAAATGCATTCTACAAAGCTAATTGAATCAATTGAAAGTGAAAAGCATTCAAACAAAGCTAATTGAATCAAATAAAAGTCTAATGCATTCTACAAAGCTAATTGAATCATATGAAAGTCAAACACATTCAAACAAAACTTTATGAATCTAATGAGAGTCAAATGCATCCAACAAAGCTAATTTAATCAAATGAAAGTCAAACACAATCACACAACGTGATGTGGATCAAGAGGGAAATTCTTTTGAAGAGCCAATCATATTGGTTTTAAGGCCAATAGGGTTCGAGCTTGGAGTAAAGAATCAAGAATGGTTAACATGCGCAGCCATTGAAGAAGAAGTCAAGGACCAGTTGGGTTCCGACGCCGGCACCGGCGGCGACGCGCCGATCCGAGTGCCACGCGCCGGCTCCCTAGCTCCGGCCTGCGTCCAGATACACGGCGGTGGGGCGCGTGTCGATAATGGCTGCGCGTGAGAAGGTGGTTCGGCAGCAGTACGAAAAGAAAGATTTTCCTAACTTAGTTTTTTCTAGAGTTTTTGCTTGCAAGTTTTTACCTTTCACTTGAAAGGGTTTTTCTTGGTTTAAGCAATTAGGAATCTTCTTAATTTATGATAATTTAGTTTAAAATAATTTCTAAGTCAAATAGTAATTGTTTTAAGAAGTTTTAGGTTAATTAGAACTAGTCTTATTACTAGTTTCCTAGTTCCATTAGAATTGGTTTTCCTATTCTATCTAGGATACTTTGGGATCAAGGCTAGGGTTTTTTTCTAGTTTGAATAGACTTAGGAATAGTTAGTTTTAGTCTATAAATAATGTAATTTTCGTGATTTTTCAATAACATTCGAAAATCATTAAAATTCAAGTTAATTGTTTGTTTTGCTTAATTGCTTACAAATTCTTTTGCTAGTTTTCAATTCAAGGAGTTATTTTGATAATTAGAACGTTCAATTCTTAGTTCTAGGAGTTGTCTAAGTTTTGTTCATCAAAGTACTTAGTTCCAGGAGTGGTCTAGGTAATTTGAGAGGCGTTGAATTCGTTCCAGGAGTGGTCGTTTTCAAAGTCATATCCGGTTCGTTATTCTTAAGTTGTTCGATTTTCTTAGGAAATTCGAAGGGCTTGTGTTACTTGTGTGATTTTAGATTCTTTATTAAGTTAAGGGGTTTAAATCCACATCACAACGCTATTTGAATCAAATGAAAGTCAAATGCATTTTATAAAGCTAATTAAATCAAATGAAAGTCAAACACATTAAAACAAAGCTAATTGATTTTAATGAAAGTCAAACACATTCAAACAAAGCTTTTTGAATCAAATTAAAGTCAAATGCATTCATAGAAGCTATTTGAATCAAATGAATGTCAAATGCATTCTACAAATCATATTGAATACAATGAAAGCTAAAAGCATTCTACAAAGCTAATTTAATCAAATGAAAGTCAAACACATTTTACAAAGCTAATTGAATCAATTGAAAATGAAAAGCATTCAAACAAAGCTAATTGAATCAAATGAAACTCTAATGCATTCTACAAAGCTAATTGAATCAAATGAAAGTCAAACACATTCAAACAAAGCTTTTTGAATCAAATGAAAGTAAAATGCATTCAACAAAGCTAATTGAATTAAATGAAAGTCAAGCACAATCAAACAAAGCTAATTGAATCAAATGAAAGTCTAATGCATTCTACAACGCCAATTGAATCAAATGAAAGTCAAACACATTCAAACAAAGCTTTTTGAATCAAATGAAAGTCAAATGCATTCATCAAAGCTAATTGAATCAAATGAGAGTCAAATGCATTCTACAAAGATAATCAAATCAAATGAAAGTAAAACACATTTAAACATAGCTAATTGATTCAAATAAAAGTCAAACACATTCAAACAAAGGTTTTTGAATCATATGAAAGTCAAATGCAATCCAAAAGCCTAAATTAATCAAATGAAAGTTAAATGCATTCTACAAAGCTAATTGAATCAATTGAAAGTGAAAAGCATTCAAACAAAGCTAATTGAATCAAATGAAAGTCTAATGCATTCTACAAAGCTAATTGAATCAAATGAAAGTCAAACACATTCAAACAAAACTTTATGAATCTAATGAAAGTCAAATGCATACAACAAAGCTAATTTAATCAAATGAAAGTCAAACACAATCACACAACGTGATGTGGATCAAGAGGGAAATTCTTTTGAAGAGCCAATCATATTGGTTTTAAGGCCAATAGGGTTCGAGCTTGGAGTAAAGAATCAAGAATGGTTAACATGCGCAGCCATTGAAGAAGAAGTCAAGGACCAGTTGGGTTCCGACGACGGCAGCGGCGGCGACGCGCCGATCTGTGTGCCACGCGCCGGCTCCCTAGCTCCAGCCTGAGTCCAGCTACACGGCGGTGGGGCGCGTGTCGATGATGGCGACGCGTGAGAAGGTGGTTTGGCGGCAGTACGAAAAGAAAGATTTTCCTAACTTAGTTTTTTCTAGAGTTTTTGCTTGCAAGTTTTTACCTTTCACTTGAAAGGGTTTTTCTTGGTTTAAGAAATTAGGAATCTTCTTCATTTCTGTTAATTTAGTTTAAAATAATTTCTAAGTCAATTAGGAATTGTTTTAAGAAGTTTTAGGTTAATTAGAACTAGTCTTATTACTAGTTTCCTAGTTCCATAAGAATTGGTTTTCCTATTCTATCTAGGATACTTTGGGATCAAGGCTAGGGTTTTTTCTTGTTTGAATAGACTTAGGAATAGTTAGTTTTAGTCAATAAATAATGTAATTTTCGTGATTTTTCAATAACATTCGAAAATCATTAAAATTCAAGTTAATTGTTTGTTTTGCTTAATTGCTTACAAATTCTTTTGCTAGTTTTCAATTCAAGGAGTTGTTTTGATAATTAGAACGTTCAATTCTTAGTTCTAGGAGTAGTCTAAGTTTTGTTCATCAAAGTACTTAGTTCCGGGAGTGGTCTAGGTAATTTGAGAGGCGTTGAATTCGTTCCAGGAGTGGTCGTTTTCAAAGTCATATCCGGTTCGTTATTCTTAAGTTGTTCGATTTTCTTAGGAAATTCGAAGGGCTTGTGTTACTTGTGTGATTTTAGATTCTTTATTAAGTTAAGGGGTTTAAATCCACATCACAACGCTATTTGAATCAAATGAAAGTCAAATGCATTTTATAAAGCTAATTAAATCAAATGAAAGTCAAACACATTAAAACAAAGCTAATTGATTCAAATGAAAGTCAAACACATTCAAACAAAGATTTTTGAATCAAATTAAAGTCAAATGCATTCATAGAAGCTATTTGAATCAAATGAAAGTCAAATGCATTCTACAAATCATATTGAATCAAATGAAAGCCAAATGCATTCTACAAAGCTAATTAAATCAAATGAAAGTCAAACACATTCAAACAAAGCTAATTGTATCAAATGAAAATCAAACACATTCAAACAAAGCTTTTTGAATCATATTAAAAGTCAAATGCATTCAAAGAAGCTATTTGAATCAAATGAAAGTCAGATGCATTTTTCAAATCATATTGAATCAAATGAAAGTCAAATGCATTCTACAAAGATAATTAAATCAAATGAAAGTCAAACACATTCAAACAAAGCTAATTGTATCAAATGAAAATCAAACACATTCAAACAAAGCTTTTTGAATCATATTAAAAGTCAAATGCATTCAAAGAAGCTATTTGAATTAAATGAAAGTCAGATGCATTTTTCAAATCATATTGAATCAAATGAAAGTCAAATGCATTCTACAAAGCTAATTAAATCAAATGAAAGTTAAACACAATAAAACAAAGCTAATTGAATCAAATGAAAGTCAACCACAGTCAAACAAAGCTTTTTAAATCAAAAGAAAGTCAAATGCTTTCAACAAAGCTCATTGAATCTAATGAAAGTCAAATGCATTCTATAAAGCTAATTAAATCAAATGAAAGTCAAACACATTCAAACAAAGCTAATTGATTCAAATGAAAGTCAAACTCATTCAAACAAAGTTTTTGAATCAAAATTAAAGTCATATGCATACAACAAAGCTAATAAAGTCAAATGAAAGTCGAATGCATTTTAAAAGCTAATTGAATCAAATGAAAGTCAAAGACATTCAAACAAAGCATTTTGAATCAAATGAAAGTGAAATGCTTTCAACAAAGCTAATTGAATCAAATGAAAGTCAAACTCATTCAAACAAAGCTTTTTGAATCGTATGAAAGTAAAATGCATTTAACAAAGCTAAGTGAATCAAATGAAAGTCAAATGCATTCTACAAAGCTAATTGAATCTAATAAAAATCAAACACAATCAAACAAAGGTAATTGAATCAAATGAAAGTCAAACACATTCAAACAATGGTTTTTGAATCAAATGAAAGTCTAATGCGTTCTATAAAGCTAATTGTATCAAATGAAAATCAAATACTTTCAAACAAAGCTATTTAAATCAAATAAAAGTCAAATGCATTCTACAAAGCATATTGAATCAAATGAAAGTCAAGCACAATCAGACAAAGCTAATTGAATGAAATGAATGTCTAATGCATTCTACAACGCCAATCGAATCAAATAAAAGTCAAACACATTCAAACAAAGCTTTTTGAATCAAATTAAAGTAAAATGCATTCATTAAAGCAAATTGTATCAAATGAAATTCAAATGCATTCTACAAAGCAAATTAAATCAAATGAAAGTAAAACACATTCAAACATAGCTAATTGATTCAAATAAAAGTCAAACATATTCAAAAAAAGCTTTTTAAATCATATGAAAGTCAAATGCATTCCACAAAGCTAATTTAATCAAATGAAAGTCAAATGCATTTTACAATGCTAATTGAATCAATTGAAAATGAAAAGCATTCAAACAAAGCTAATTGAATAAATGAAACTCTAATGCATTCTACAAAGCTAATTGAATCAAATGAAAGTCAAACACATTCAAACAAAGCTTTTTGAATCAATGAAAGTCAAATGCATTCAACAAAGCTAATTGAATCAAATGAAAGTCAAGCACAATCAAACAAAGCTAATTGAATCAAATGAAAGTCTAATGCGTTCTATAAAGCTAATTGTATCAAATGAAAATCAAACACATTCAAACAAAGCTATTTTAATCAAATGAAAGTCAAATGCATTCTACAAAGCATATTGAATCAAATGAAAGTCAAGCACAATCAAACAAAGCTAATTGAATGAAATGAATGTCTAATGCATTCTACAACACCAATTAAATCAAATGAAAGTCAAACACATTCAAACAAAGCTTTTTGAATCAAATCAAAGTAAAATGCATTCATTAAAGAAAAATGTATCAAATGAAATTCAAATGCATTCTACAAAGCAAATTAAATCAAATGAAAGTAAAACACATTCAAACATAGCTAATTGATTCAAATAAAAGTCAAACATATTCAAACAAAGCTTTTTAAATCATATGAAAGTCAAATGCATTCCACAAAGCAAATTTAATCAAATGAAAGTCAAATGCATTTTACAAAGCTAATTGAATCAATTGAAAATGAAAAGCATTCAAATAATGCTAATTGAATCAAATGAAACTCTAATGCATTCTACAAAGCTAATTGAATCAAATGAAAGTCAAACACATTCAAACAAAGCTTTTTGAATCAAATGAAAGTCAAATGCGTTCAACAATGCTAATTGAATCAAATGAACGTCAAGCACAATCAAACAAAGCTAATTGAATCAAATGAAAGTCTAATGCGTTATATAAAGCTAATTTTATCAAATGAAAATCAAACACATTCAAACAAAGCTATTTTAATCAAATGAAAGTCAAATGCATTCATCAAAGCTAATTGAATCAAATGAGAGTCAAATGCATTCTACAAAGATAATCAAATCAAATGAAAGTAAAACACATTTAAACATAGCTAATTGATTCAAATAAAAGTCAAACACATTCAAACAAAGGTTTTTGAATCATATGAAAGTCAAATGCAATCCAAAAGCCTAAATTAATCAAATGAAAGTCAAATGCATTCTACAAAGCTAATTGAATCAATTGAAAGTGAAAAGCATTCAAACAAAGCTAATTGAATCAAATGAAAGTCTAATGCATTCTACAAAGCTAATTGAATCAAATGAAAGTCAAACACATTCAAACAAAACTTTATGAATCTAATGAAAGTCAAATGCATTCAACAAAGCTAATTTGATCAAATGAAAGTCAAACACAATCACACAACGTGATGTGGATCAAGAGGGAAATTCTTTTGAAGAGCCAATCATATTGGTTTCAAGGCCAATAGGGTTCGAGCTTGGAGTAAAGAATCAAGTATGGTTAACATGCGCAGCCATTGAAGAAGAAGTCAAGGACCAGTTGGGTTCCGACGACGGCAGCGGCGGCGACGCGCCAATCCTGGTGCCACGCGCCGGCTCCCTAGCTCCGGCATGTGTCCAGCTACACGGCGGTGGGGCGCGTGTCGATGATGGCGGCGCGTGAGAAGGTTGTTCGGCAGCAGTACAAAAAGAAAGATTTTTTAATCAAAAGAAAGTCAAATGCTTTCAACAAAGCTCATTGAATCTAATGAAAGTCAAATGCATTCTATAAAGCTAATTAAATCAAATGAAAGTCAAACACATTCAAACAAAGCTAATTGATTCAAATGAAAGTCAAACTCATTCAAACAAAGTTTTTGAATCAAAATTAAAGTCATATGCATACAACAAAGCTAATAAAGTCAAATGAAAGTCAAATGCATTTTAAAAGCTAATTGAATCAAATGAAAGTCAAACACATTCAAACAAAGCATTTTGAATCAAATGAAAGTGAAATGCTTTCAACAAAGCTAATTGAATCAAATGAAAGTCAAACTCATTCAAACAAAGCTTTTTGAATCGTATGAAAGTAAAATGCATTTAACAAAGCTAAGTGAATCAAATGAAAGTCAAATGCATTCTACAAAGCTAATTGAATCTAATAAAAATCAAACACATTCAAACAAAGGTAATTGAATCAAATGAAAGTCAAACACATTCAAACAATGGTTTTTGAATCAAATGAAAGTCTAATGCGTTCTATAAAGCTAATTGTATCAAATGAAAATCAAATACTTTCAAACAAAGCTATTTAAATCAAATGAAAGTCAAATGCATTCTACAAAGCATATTGAATCAAATGAAAGTCAAGCACAATCAGACAAAGCTAATTGAATGAAATGAATGTCTAATGCATTCTACAACGCCAATCGAATCAAATAAAAGTCAAACACATTCAAACAAAGCTTTTTGAATCAAATTAAAGTAAAATGCATTCATTAAAGCAAATTGTATCAAATGAAATTCAAATGCATTCTACAAAGCAAATTAAATCAAATGAAAGTAAAACACATTCAAACATAGCTAATTGATTCAAATAAAAGTCAAACATATTCAAACAAAGCTTTTTAAATCATATGAAAGTCAAATGCATTCCACAAAGCTAATTTAATCAAATGAAAGTCAAATGCATTTTACAAAGCTAATTGAATCAATTGAAAATGAAAAGCATTCAAACAAAGCTAATTGAATCAAATGAAACTCTAATGCATTCTACAAAGCTAATTGAATCAAATGAGAGTCAAACACATTCAAACAAAGCTTTTTGAATCAAATGAAAGTCAAATGCATTCAACAAATCTAATTGAATCAAATGAAAGTCAAGCACAATCAAACAAAGCTAATTGAATCAAATGAAAGTCTAATGCGTTCTATAAAGCTAATTGTATCAAATGAAAATCAAACACATTCAAACAAAGCTATTTTAATCAAATGAAAGTCAAATGCATTCTACAAAGCATAGTGAATCAAATGAAAGTCAAGCACAATCAAACAAAGCTAATTGAATGAAATGAATGTCTAATGCATTCTACAACGCCAATTAAATCAAATGAAAGTCAAACACATTCAAACAAAGCTTTTTGAATCAAATCAAAGTAAAATGCATTCATTAAAGCAAATTGTATCAAATGAAATTCAAATGCATTCTACAAAGCAAATTAAATCAAATGAAAGTAAAACACATTCAAACATAGCTAATTGATTCAAATAAAAGTCAAACATATTCAAACAACGCTTTTTAAATCATATGAAAGTCAAATGCATTCCACAAAGCTAATTTAATCAAATGAAAGTCAAATGCATTTTACAAAGCTAATTGAATCAATTGAAAATGAAAAGCATTCAAACAAAGCTAATTGAATCAAATGAAACTCTAATGCATTCTACAAAGCTAATTGAATCAAATGAAAGTCAAACACATTCAAACAAAGCTTTTTGAATCAAATGAAAGTAAAATGCATTCAACAAAGCTAATTGAATCAAATGAAAGTCAAGCACAATACAACAAAGCTAATTGAATCAAATGAAAGTCTAATGCATTCTACAACGCCAATTGAATCAAATGAAAGTCAAACACATTCAAACAAAGCTTTTTGAATCAAATGAAAGTCAAATGCATTCATCAAAGCTAATTGAATCAAATGAGAGTCAAATGCATTCTACAAAGATAATCAAATCAAATGAAAGTAAAACACATTTAAACATAGCTAATTGATTCAAATAAAAGTCAAACACATTCAAACAAAGGTTTTTGAATCATATGAAAGTCAAATGCAATCCAAAAGCCTAAATTAATCAAATGAAAGTCAAATGCATTCTACAAAGCTAATTGAATCAATTGAAAGTGAAAAGCATTCAAACAAAGCTAATTGAATCAAATGAAAGTCAAACTCATTCAAACAAAGTTTTTGAATCAAAATTAAAGTCATATGCATACAACAAAGCTAATAAAGTCAAATGAAAGTCGAATGCATTTTAAAAGCTAATTGAATCAAATGAAAGTCAAACACATTCAAACAAAGCATTTTGAATCAAATGAAAGTGAAATGCTTTCAACAAAGCTAATTGAATCAAATGAAAGTCAAACTCATTCAAACACAGCTTTTTGAATCGTATGAAAGTAAAATGCATTTAACAAAGCTAAGTGAATCAAATGAAAGTCAAATGCATTCTACAAAGCTAATTGAATCTAATAAAAATCAAACACAATCAAACAAAGGTAATTGAATCAAATGAAAGTCAAACACATTCAAACAATGGTTTTTGAATCAAATGAAAGTCTAATGCGTTCTATAAAGCTAATTGTATCAAATGAAAATCAAATACTTTCAAACAAAGCTATTTAAATCAAATAAAAGTCAAATGCATTCTACAAAGCATATTGAATCAAATGAAAGTCAAGCACAATCAGACAAAGCTAATTGAATGAAATGAATGTCTAATGCATTCTACAACGCCAATCGAATCAAATAAAAGTCAAACACATTCAAACAAAGCTTTTTGAATCAAATTAAAGTAAAATGCATTCATTAAAGCAAATTGTATCAAATGAAATTCAAATGCATTCTACAAAGCAAATTAAATCAAATGAAAGTAAAACACATTCAAACATAGCTAATTGATTCAAATAAAAGTCAAACATATTCAAAAAAAGCTTTTTAAATCATATGAAAGTCAAATGCATTCCACAAAGCTAATTTAATCAAATAAAAGTCAAATGCATTTTACAATGCTAATTGAATCAATTGAAAATGAAAAGCATTCAAACAAAGCTAATTGAATAAATGAAACTCTAATGCATTCTACAAAGCTAATTGAATCAAAGGAAAGTCAAACACATTCAAACAAAGCTTTTTGAATCAAATGAAAGTCAAATGCATTCAACAAAGCTAATTGAATCAAATGAAAGTCAAGCACAATCAAACAAAGCTAATTGAATCAAATGAAAGTCTAATGCGTTCTATAAAGCTAATTGTATCAAATGAAAATCAAACACATTCAAACAAAGCTATTTTAATCAAATGAAAGTCAAATGCATTCTACAAAGCATATTGAATCAAATGAAAGTCAAGCACAATCAAACAAAGCTAATTGAATGAAATGAATGTCTAATGCATTCTACAACACCAATTAAATCAAATGAAAGTCAAACACATTCAAACAAAGCTTTTTGAATCAAATCAAAGTAAAATGCATTCATTAAAGAAAAATGTATCAAATGAAATTCAAATGCATTCTACAAAGCAAATTAAATCAAATGAAAGTAAAACACATTCAAACATAGCTAATTGATTCAAATAAAAGTCAAACATATTCAAACAAAGCTTTTTAAATCATATGAAAGTCAAATGCATTCCACAAAGCAAATTTAATCAAATGAAAGTCAAATGCATTTTACAAAGCTAATTGAATCAATTGAAAATGAAAAGCATTCAAATAATGCTAATTGAATCAAATGAAACTCTAATGCATTCTACAAAGCTAATTGAATCAAATGAAAGTCAAACACATTCAAACAAAGCTTTTTGAATCAAATGAAAGTCAAATGCGTTCAACAATGCTAATTGAATCAAATGAACGTCAAGCACAATCAAACAAAGCTAATTGAATCAAATGAAAGT
The DNA here is from genome assembly GCF_001683475.1 of Chenopodium quinoa. Lineage (NCBI taxonomy): Eukaryota > Viridiplantae > Streptophyta > Magnoliopsida > Caryophyllales > Amaranthaceae > Chenopodium > Chenopodium quinoa. Next base: position 80,368 of record NW_018745654.1, read on the forward strand.
CTAATGCGTTATATAAAGCTAATTTTATCAAATGAAAATCAAACACATTCAAACAAAGCTATTTTAATCAAATGAAAGTCAAATGCATTCATCAAAGCTAATTGAATCAAATGAGAGTCAAATGCATTCTACAAAGATAATCAAATCAAATGAAAGTAAAACACATTTAAACATAGCTAATTGATTCAAATAAAAGTCAAACACATTCAAACAAAGGTTTTTGAATCATATGAAAGTCAAATGCAATCCAAAAGCCTAAATTAATCAAATGAAAGTCAAATGCATTCTACAAAGCTAATTGAATCAATTGAAAGTGAAAAGCATTCAAACAAAGCTAATTGAATCAAATGAAAGTCTAATGCATTCTACAAAGCTAATTGAATCAAATGAAAGTCAAACACATTCAAACAAAACTTTATGAATCTAATGAAAGTCAAATGCATTCAACAAAGCTAATTTGATCAAATGAAAGTCAAACACAATCACACAACGTGATGTGGATCAAGAGGGAAATTCTTTTGAAGAGCCAATCATATTGGTTTCAAGGCCAATAGGGTTCGAGCTTGGAGTAAAGAATCAAGTATGGTTAACATGCGCAGCCATTGAAGAAGAAGTCAAGGACCAGTTGGGTTCCGACGACGGCAGCGGCGGCGACGCGCCAATCCTGGTGCCACGCGCCGGCTCCCTAGCTCCGGCCTGTGTCCAGCTACACGGCGGTGGGGCGCGTGTCGATGATGGCGGCGCGTGAGAAGGTTGTTCGGCAGCAGTACGAAAAGAAAGATTTTTTAATCAAAAGAAAGTCAAATGCTTTCAACAAAGCTCATTGAATCTACTGAAAGTCAAATGCATTCTATAAAGCTAATTAAATCAAATGAAAGTCAAACACATTCAAACAAAGCTAATTGATTCAAATGAAAGTCAAACTCATTCAAACAAAGTTTTTGAATCAAAATTAAAGTCATATGCATACAACAAAGCTAATAAAGTCAAATGAAAGTCAAATGCATTTTAAAAGCTAATTGAATCAAATGAAAGTCAAACACATTCAAACAAAGCATTTTGAATCAAATGAAAGTGAAATGCTTTCAACAAAGCTAATTGAATCAAATGAAAGTCAAACTCATTCAAACAAAGCTTTTTGAATCGTATGAAAGTAAAATGCATTTAACAAAGCTAAGTGAATCAAATGAAAGTCAAATGCATTCTACAAAGCTAATTGAATCTAATAAAAATCAAACACATTCAAACAAAGGTAATTGAATCAAATGAAAGTCAAACACATTCAAACAATGGTTTTTAAATCAAATGAAAGTCTAATGCGTTCTATAAAGCTAATTGTATCAAATGAAAATCAAATACTTTCAAACAAAGCTATTTAAATCAAATGAAAGTCAAATGCATTCTACAAAGCATATTGAATCAAATGAAAGTCAAGCACAATCAGACAAAGCTAATTGAATGAAATGAATGTCTAATGCATTCTACAACGCCAATCGAATCAAATAAAAGTCAAACACATTCAAACAAAGCTTTTTGAATCAAATTAAAGTAAAATGCATTCATTAAAGCAAATTGTATCAAATGAAATTCAAATGCATTCTACAAAGCAAATTAAATCAAATGAAAGTAAAACACATTCAAACATAGCTAATTGATTCAAATAAAAGTCAAACATATTCAAACAAAGCTTTTTAAATCATATGAAAGTCAAATGCATTCCACAAAGCTAATTTAATCAAATGAAAGTCAAATGCATTTTACAAAGCTAATTGAATCAGTTGAAAATGAAAAGCATTCAAACAAAGCTAATTGAATCAAATGAAACTCTAATGCATTCTACAAAGCTAATTGAATCAAATGAAAGTCAAACACATTCAAACAAAGCTTTTTGAATCAAATGAATGTCAAATGCATTCAACAAATCTAATTGAATCAAATGAAAGTCAAGCACAATCAAACAAAGCTAATTGAATCAAATGAAAGTCTAATGCGTTCTATAAAGCTAATTGTATCAAATGAAAATCAAACACATTCAAACAAAGCTATTTTAATCAAATGAAAGTCAAATGCATTCTACAAAGCATAGTGAATCAAATGAAAGTCAAGCACAATCAAACAAAGCTAATTGAATGAAATGAATGTCTAATGCATTCTACAACGCCAATTAAATCAAATGAAAGTCAAACACATTCAAACAAAGCTTTTTGAATCAAATCAAAGTAAAATGCATTCATTAAAGCAAATTGTATCAAATGAAATTCAAATGCATTCTACAAAGCAAATTAAATCAAATGAAAGTAAAACACATTCAAACATAGCTAATTGATTCAAATAAAAGTCAAACATATTCAAACAACGCTTTTTAAATCATATGAAAGTCAAATGCATTCCACAAAGCTAATTTAATCAAATGAAAGTCAAATGCATTTTACAAAGCTAATTGAATCAATTGAAAATGAAAAGCATTCAAACAAAGCTAATTGAATCAAATGAAACTCTAATGCATTCTACAAAGCTAATTGAATCAAATGAAAGTCAAACACATTCAAACAAAGCTTTTTGAATCAAATGAAAGTAAAATGCATTCAACAAAGCTAATTGAATCAAATGAAAGTCAAGCACAATACAACAAAGCTAATTGAATCAAATGAAAGTCTAATGCATTCTACAACGCCAATTGAATCAAATGAAAGTCAAACACATTCAAACAAAGCTTTTTGAATCAAATGAAAGTCAAATGCATTCATCAAAGCTAATTGAATCAAATGAGAGTCAAATGCATTCTACAAAGATAATCAAATCAAATGAAAGTAAAACACATTTAAACATAGCTAATTGATTCAAATAAAAGTCAAACACATTCAAACAAAGGTTTTTGAATCATATGAAAGTCAAATGCAATCCAAAAGCCTAAATTAATCAAATGAAAGTCAAATGCATTCTACAAAGCTAATTGAATCAATTGAAAGTGAAAAGCATTCAAACAAAGCTAATTGAATCAAATAAGAGTCAACCACAGTCAAACAAAGCTTTTTTAATCAAAAGAAAGTCAAATGCTTTCAACAAAGCTCATTGAATCTAATGAAAGTCAAATGCATTCTATAAAGCTAATTAAATCAAATGAAAGTCAAACACATTCAAACAAAGCTAATTGATTCAAATGAAAGTCAAACTCATTCAAACAAAGTTTTTGAATCAAAATTAAAGTCATATGCATACAACAAAGCTAATAAAGTCAAATGAAAGTCAAATGCATTTTAAATGCTAATTGAATCAAATTAAAGTCAAACACATTCAAACAAAGCATTTTGAATCAAATGAAAGTGAAATGCTTTCAACAAAGCTAATTGAATCAAATGAAAGTCAAACTCATTCAAACAAATCTTTTTGAATCGTATGAAAGTAAAATGCATTTAACAAAGCTAAGTGAATCAAATGAAAGTCAAATGCATTCTACAAAGCTAATTGAATCTAATAAAAATCAAACACATTCAAACAAAGGTAATTGAATCAAATGAAAGTCAAACACATTCAAACAATGGTTTTTGAATCAAATGAAAGTCTAATGCGTTCTATAAAGCTAATTGTATCAAATGAAAATCAAATACTTTCAAACAAAGCTATTTAAATCAAATGAAAGTCAAATGCATTCTACAAAGCTAATTGAATCTAATAAAAGTCAAACACATTCAAACAAAGGTAATTGAATCAAATGAAAGTCAAACACATTCAAACAATGGTTTTTGAATAAAATGAAAGTCTAATGCGTTCTATAAAGCTAATTGTATCAAATGAGAATCAAACACATTCAAACAAAGCTATTTAAATCAAATGAAAGTCAAATACATTCTACAAAGCATATTGAATCAAATGAAAGTCAAGCACAATCAAACAAAGCTAATTGAATCAAATGAATGTCTAATGCATTCTACAACGCCAATTGAATCAAATGAAAGTCAAACACATTCAAACAAAGCGTTTTGAATCAAATCAAAGTAAAATGCATTCATTAAAGCAAATTGTATCAAATGAAATTCAAATGCATTCTACAAAGCAAATTAAATCAAATGAAAGTAAAACACATTCAAACATAGCTAATTGATTCAAATAAAAGTCAAACATATTCAAACAAAGCTTTTTAAATCATATGAAAGTCAAATGCATTCCACAAAGCTAATTTAATCAAATGAAAGTCAAATGCATTTTACAAAGCTAATTGAATCAATTGAAAATGAAAAGCATTCAAACAAAGCTAATTGAATCAAATGAAACTCTAATGCATTCTACAAAGCTAATTGAATCAAATGAAAGTCAAACACATTCAAACAAAGCTTTTTGAATCAAATGAAAGTAAAATGCATTCAACAAAGCTAATTGAATCAAATGAAAGTCAAGCACAATCAAACAAAGCTAATTGAATCAAATGAAAGTCTAATGCATTCTACAACGCCAATTGAATCAAATGAAAGTCAAACACATTCAAACAAAGCTTTTTGAATCAAATGAAAGTCAAATGCATTCATCAAAACTAATTGAATCAAATGAGAGTCAAATGCATTCTACAAAGATAATCAAATCAAATGAAAGTAAAACACATTTAAACATAGCTAATTGATTCAAATAAAAGTCAAATGCATTCCAAAAGCCTAATTTAATCAAATGAAAGTCAAATGCATTCTACAAAGCTAATTGAATCAATTGAAAGTGAAAAGCATTCAAACAAAGCTAATTGAATCAAATGAAAGTCTAATGCAGTCTACCAAGCTAATTGAATCAAATGAAAGTCAAACACATTCAAACAAAACTTTATGAATCTAATGAAAGTCAAATGCATTCAACAAAGCTAATTTAATCAAATGAAAGTCAAACACAATCACACAACGTGATGTGGATCAAGAGGGAAATTCTTTTGAAGAGCCAATCATATTGGTTTCAAGGCCAATAGGGTTCGAGCTTGGAGTAAAGAATCAAGAATGGTTAACATGCGCAGCCATTGAAGAAGAAGTCAAGGACCAGTTGGGTTCCGACGACAGCAGCGGCGGCGACGCGCTGATCTGTGTGCCACGCGCCGGCTCCCTAGCTCCGGCCTGAGTCCAGCTACACGGCGGTGGGGCGCGTGTCGATGATGGCGACGCGTGAGAAGGTGGTTTGGCGGCAGTACGAAAAGAAAGATTTTCCTAACTTATTTTTTTCTAGAGTTTTTGCTTGCAAGTTTTTACCTTTCACTTGAAAGGGTTTTTCTTGGTTTAAGAAATTAGGAATCTTCTTCATTTCTGTTAATTTAGTTTAAAATAATTTCTAAGTCAATTAGGAATTGTTTTAAGAAGTTTTAGGTTAATTAGAACTAGTCTTATTACTAGTTTCCTAGTTCCATAAGAATTGGTTTTCCTATTCTATCTAGGATACTTTGGGATCAAGGCTAGGGTTTTTTCTTGTTTGAATAGACTTAGGAATAGTTAGTTTTAGTCAATAAATAATGTAATTTTCGTGATTTTTCAATAACATTCGAAAATCATTAAAATTCAAGTTAATTGTTTGTTTTGCTTAATTGCTTACAAATTCTTTTGCTAGTTTTTAATTCAAGGAGTTGTTTTGATAATTAGAACGTTCAATTCTTAGTTCTAGGAGTAGTCTAAGTTTTGTTCATCAAAGTACTTAGTTCCAGGAGTGGTCTAGGTAATTTGAGAGGCGTTGAATTCGTTCCAGGAGTGGTCGTTTTCAAAGTCATATCCGGTTCGTTATTCTTAAGTTGTTCGATTTTCTTAGGAAATTCGAAGGGCTTGTGTTACTTGTGTGATTTTAGATTCTTTATTAAGTTAAGGGGTTTAAATCCACATCACAACGCTATTTGAATCAAATGAAAGTCAAATGCATTTTATAAAGCTAATTAAATCAAATGAAAGTCAAACACATTAAAACAAAGCTAATTGATTCAAATGAAAGTCAAACACATTCAAACAAAGATTTTTGAATCAAATTAAAGTCAAATGCATTCATAGAAGCTATTTGAATCAAATGAAAGTCAAATGCATTCTACAAATCATATTGAATCAAATGAAAGCCAAATGCATTCTACAAAGCTAAATAAATCAAATGAAAGTCAAACACATTCAAACAAAGCTAATTGTATCAAATGAAAATCAAACACATTCAAACAAAGCTTTTTGAATCATATTAAATGTCAAATGCATTCAAAGAAGCTATTTGAACCAAATGAAAGTCAAATGCATTTTTCAAATCATATTGAATCAAATGAAAGTCAAATGCATTCTACAAAGCTAATTAAATCAAATAAAAGTCAAACACAATAAAACAAAGCTAATTGAATCAAATGAAAGTCAACCACAGTCAAACAAAGCTTTTTTAATCAAAAGAAAGTCAAATGCTTTCAACAAAGCTCATTGAATCAAATGAAAGTCAAATGCATTCTACAAAGCTAATTGAATCTAATAAAAGTCAAACACATTCAAACAAAGGTAATTGAATCAAATGAAAGTCAAACACATTCAAACAATGGTTTTTGAATCAAATGAAAGTCTAATGCGTTCTATAAAGCTAATTGTATCAAATGAGAATCAAACACATTCAAACAAAGCTATTTAAATCAAATGAAAGTCAAATACATTCTACAAAGCATATTGAATCAAATGAAAGTCAAGCACAATCAAACAAAGCTAATTGAATCAAATGAATGTCTAATGCATTCTACAACGCCAATTGAATCAAATGAAAGTCAAACACATTCAAACAAAGCGTTTTGAATCAAATCAAAGTAAAATGCATTCATTAAAGCAAATTGTATCAAATGAAATTCAAATGCATTCTACAAAGCAAATTAAATCAAATGAAAGTAAAACACATTCAAACATAGCTAATTGATTCAAATAAAAGTCAAACATATTCAAACAAAGCTTTTTAAATCATATGAAAGTCAAATGCATTCCACAAAGCTAATTTAATCAAATGAAAGTCAAATGCATTTTACAAAGCTAATTGAATCAATTGAAAATGAAAAGCATTCAAACAAAGCTAATTGAATCAAATGAAACTCTAATGCATTCTACAAAGCTAATTGAATCAAATGAAAGTCAAACACATTCAAACAAAGCTTTTTGAATCAAATGAAAGTCAAATGCATTCAACAAAGCTAATTGAATCAAATGAAAGTCAAGCACAATCAAACAAAGCTAATTGAATCAAATGAAAGTCTAATGCATTCTACAACGCCAATTGAATCAAATGAAAGTCAAACACATTCAAACAAAGCTTTTTGAATCAAATGAAAGTCAAATGCATTCATCAAAGCTAATTGAATCAAATGAGAGTCAAATGCATTCTACAAAGATAATCAAATCAAATGAAAGTAAAACACATTTAAACATAGCTAATTGATTCAAAAAAAAGTCAAACACATTCAAACAAAGGTTTTTGAATCATATGAAAGTCAAATGCATTCCAAAAGCCTAATTTAATCAAATGAAAGTCAAATGCATTCTTCAAAGCTAATTGAATCAATTGAAAGTGAAAAGCATTCAAACAAAGCTAATTGAATCAAATGAAAGTCTAATGCAGTCTACCAAGCTAATTGAATCAAATGAAAGTCAAACACATTCAAACAAAACTTTATGAATCTAATGAAAGTCAAATGCATTCAACAAAGCTAATTTAATCAAATGAAAGTCAAACACAATCACACAACGTGATGTGGATCAAGAGGGAAATTCTTTTGAAGAGCCAATCATATTGGTTTTAAGGCCAATAGGGTTCGAGCTTGGAGTAAAGAATCAAGAATGGTTAACATGCGCAACCATTGAAGAAGAAGTCAAGGACCAGTTGGGTTCCGACGACGGCAGCGGCGGCGACGCGCCGATTCGGGTGCCACGCGCCGGCTCCCTAGCTCCGGCCTGAGTCCAGCTACACGGCGGTGGGGCGCGTGTCGATGATGGCGACGCGTGAGAAGGTGGTTTGGCGGCAGTACGAAAAGAAAGATTTTCCTAACTTAGTTTTTTCTAGAGTTTTTGCTTGCAAGTTTTTACCTTTCACTTGAAAGGCTTTTTCTTGGTTTAAGCAATTAGGAATCTTCTTCATTTCTGTTAATTTAGTTTAAAATAATTTCTAAGTCAATTAGGAATTGTTTTAAGAAGTTTTAGGTTATTTAGAACTAGTCTTATTACTAGTTTCCTAGTTCCATTAGAATTGGTTTTCCTATTCTATCTAGGATACTTTGGGATCAAGGCTAGGGTTTTTTCTAGTTTGAATAGACTTAGGAATAGTTAGTTTTAGTCAATAAATAATGTAATTTTCGTGATTTTTCAATAACATTCGAAAATCATTAAAATTCAAGTTAATTGTTTGTTTTGCTTAATTGCTTACAAATTCTTTTGCTAGTTTTTAATTCAAGGAGTTGTTTTGATAATTAGAACGTTCAATTCTTAGTTCTAGGAGTAGTCTAAGTTTTGTTCATCAAAGTACTTAGTTCCAGGAGTGGTCTAGGTAATTTGAGAGGCGTTGAATTCGTTCCAGGAGTGGTCGTTTTCAAAGTCATATCCGGTTCGTTATTCTTAAGTTGTTCGATTTTCTTAGGAAATTCGAAGGGCTTGTGTTACTTGTGTGATTTTAGATTCTTTATTAAGTTAAGGGGTTTAAATCCACATCACAACGCTATTTGAATCAAATGAAAGTCAAATGCATTTTATAAAGCTAATTAAATCCAATGAAAGTCAAACACATTAAAACAAAGCTAATTGATTCAAATGAAAGTCAAACACATTCAAACAAAGCTTTTTGAATCAAATTAAAGTCAAATGCATTCATAGAAGCTATTTGAATCAAATGAAAGTCAAATGCATTCTACAAATCATATTGAATCAAATGAAAGCCAAATGCATTCTACAAAGCTAATTAAATCAAATGAAAGTCAAACACATTCAAACAAAGCTAATTGTATCAAACGAAAATCAAACACATTCAAACAAAGCTTTTTGAATCATATTAAAAGTCAAATGCATTCAAAGAAGCTATTTGAATCAAATGAAAGTCAGATGCATTTTTAAAATCATATTGAATCAAATGAAAGTCAAATGCATTCTACAAGATAATTAACTCAAATGAAAGTCAAAGACATTCAAACAAAGCTAATTGTATCAAATGAAAATTAACCACATTCAAACAAAGCTTTTTTAATCAAAAGAAAGTCAAATGCTTTCAACAAAGCTCATTGAATCAAATGAAAGTCAAATGCATTCTATAACGCTAATTAAATCAAATGAAAGTCAAACACATTCAAACAAAGCTAATTGATTCAAATGAAAGTCAAACTCATTCATACAAAGTTTTTGAATCAAAATTAAAGTCATATGCATACAACAAAGCTAATAAAGTCAAATGAAAGTCAAATGCATTTTATAAGCTAATTGAATCAAATGAAAGTCAAACACATTCAAACAAAGCATTTTGAATCAAAAGAAAGTCAAATGCTTTCAACAAAGCTAATTAAATCAAATGAAAGTCAAACTCATTCAAACAAAGCTTTTCGAATCGTACGAAAGTATAATGCATTTAACAAAGCTAAGTGAATCAAATGAAAGTCAAATGCATTCTACATAGCTAATTGAATCTAATAAAAGTCAAACACATTCAAACAAAGGTAATTGAATCAAATGAAAGTCAAACACATTCAGGCAATGGTTTTTGAATCAACTGAAAGTCTAATGCGTTCTATAAAGCTAATTGTATCAAATGAAAATCAAACACATTCAAACAAAGCTATTTAAATCAAATGAAAGTCAAATGCATTCTACAAAGCATATTGAATCAAATGAAAGTCAAGCACAATCAAACAAAGATAATTGAATGAAATGAATGTCTAATGCATTCTACAACGCCAATTGAATCAAATGAAAGTCAAACACATTCAAACAAAGCTTTTTGAATCAAATCAAAGTAAAATGCATCCATTAAAGCAAATTGTATCAAATGAAATTCAAATGCATTCTACAAAGCAAATTAAATCAAATGAAAGTAAAACACATTCAAACATAGCTAATTGATTCAAATAAAAGTCAAACATATTCAAACAAAGCCCTTTAAATCATATGAAAGTCAAATGCATTCCACAAAGCTAATTTAATCAAATGAAAGTCAAATGCATTTCACAAAGCTAATTGAATCAATTGAAAATGAAAAGCATTCAAACAAAGCTAATTGAATCAAATGAAACTCTAATGCATTCTACAAAGCTAATTGAATCAAATGAAAATCAAACACATTCAAACAAAGCTTTTTGAATCAAATGAAAGTCAAATGCATTCAACAAAGCTAATTGAATCAAATGAAAGTCAAGTACAATCAAACAAAGCTAATTGAATCAAATGAAAGTCTAATGCATTCTACAACGCCAATTGAATCAAATGAAAGTCAAACAGATTCAAACAAAGCTTTTTGAATCAATTCAAAGTAAAATGCATTCATTAAAGCTAATTGTATCAAATGAAATTCAAATGCATTCTACAAAGCAAATTAAATCAAATGAAAGTAAAACACATTCAAACATAGCTAATTGATTCAAATAAAAGTCAAACATATTCAAACAAAGCTTTTTAAATCATATGAAAGTCAAATGCATTCCACAAAACTAATTTAATTAAATGAAAGTCAAATGCATTTTACAAAGCTAATTGAATCAATTGAAAATGAAAAGCATTCAAACAAAGCTAATTGAATCAAATGAAACTCTAATGCATTCTACAAAGCTAATTGAATCAAATGAAAGTCAAACACATTCAAACAAAGCTTTTTGAATCAAATGAAAGTCAAATGCATTCAACAAAGCTAATTGAATCAAATGAAAGTCAAGCACAATCAAACAAAGCTAATTGAATCAAATGAAAGTCTAATGCATTCTACAACGCCAATTGAATCAAATGAAAGTCAAACACATTCATACAAAGCTTTTTGAATCAAATGAAAGTCAAATGCATTCATCAATCCTAATTGAATCAAATGAGAGTCAAATGCATTCTACAAAGCCTAATTTAATCAAATGAAAGTCAAATGCATTCTACAAAGCTAATTGAATCAATTGAAAGTGAAAAGCATTCAAACAAAGCTAATTGAATCAAATGAAAGTCTAATGCATTCTACAAAGCTGATTGAATCAAATGAATGTCAAACACATTCAAACAAAACTTTATGAATCTAATGAAAGTCAAATGCATTCAACAAAGCTAATTTAATCAAATGAAAGTCAAACACAATCACACAACGTGATGTGGATCAAGAGGGAAATTCTTTTGAAGAGCCAATCATATTGGTTTTAAGGCCAATAGGGTTCGAGCTTGGAGTAAAGAATCAAGAATGGTTAACATGCGCAGCCATTGAAGAAGAAGTCAAGGACCAGTTGGGTTCCGACGACGGCAGCGGCGGCGACGCGCCGATTCGGGTGCCACGCGCCGGCTCCCTAGCTCCGACCTGAGTCCAGATACACGGCGGTGGGGCGCGTGTCGATTATGGCGGCGCGTGAAAAGGTGGTTCGGCGGCAGTACGAAAAGAAAGATTTTCCTAACTTAGTTTTTTCTAGAGTTTTTGGTTGCAAGTTTTTACCTTTCACATGAAAGGGTTTTTCATGGTTTAAGCAATGAGGAATCTTCTTAATTTCTATTAATTTAGTTTAAAATAATTTCTAAGTCAATTAGGAATTGTTTTAAGAAGTTTTAGGTTAATTAGAACTAGTCTTATTACTAGTTTCCTAGTTCCATTAGAATTAGTTTTCCTATTCTATCTAGGATACTTTGGGATCAAGGCTAGGGTTTTTTCTAGTTTGAATAGACTTAGGAATAGTTAGTTTTAGTTTATAAATAATGTAATTTTCGGGATTTTTTAATAACATTCGAAAATCATTAAAATTCAAGTTAATTGTTTGTTTTGCTTAATTGCTTACAAATTCTTTTGCTAGTTTTCAATTCAAGGAGTTGTTTTGATAATTAGAACGTTCAATTCTTAGTTCTAGGAGTAGTCTAAGTTTTGTTCATCAAAGTACTTAGTTCCAGGAGTGGTCTAGGTAATTTGAGAGGCGTTGAATTCGTTCCAGGAGTGGTCGTTTTCAAAGTCATATCCGGTTCGTTATTTTGAAATTGTTCGATTTTCTTAGGAAATTCGAAGGGCTTCTGTTACTTGTGTGATTTTAGATTCTTTATTAAGTTAAGGGGTTTAAATCCACATCACAACGCTATTTGAATCAAATGAAAGTCTAATGCATTCTACAAAGCTAATTGAATCAAAAGAAAGTCAAACACATTCAAACAAAGCTTTTTAAATCAAATAAAAGTCAAATGCATTTAACAAAGCTAATTGAATGAAATGAGAGTCAAATGCATTTTATAAAGCTAATTAAATCAAATGAAAGTCAAACACATTAAAACAAAGCTAATTGATTCAAATGAAAGTCAAACACATTCAAACAAAGATTTTTGAATCAAATTAAAGTCAAATGCATTCATAGAAGCTATTTGAATCAAATGAAAGTCAAATGCATTCTACAAATCATATTGAATCAAATGAAAGCCAAATGCATTCTACAAAGCTAATTAAATCAAATGAAAGTCAAACACATTCAAACAAAGCTAATTGTATCAAATGAAAATCAAACACATTCAAACAAAGCTTTTTGAATCATATTAAAAGTCAAATGCATTCAAATAAGCTATTTGAATCAAATGAAAGTCAGATGCATTTTTAAAATCATATTGAATCAAATGAAAGTCAAATGCATTCTACAAAGATAATTAAATCAAATGAAAGTCAAACACATTCAAACAAAGCTAATTGTATCAAATGAAAATTAAACATATTCAAACAAAGCTTTTTGTATCATATTAAAAGTCAATTGCATTCAAAGAAGCTATTTGAATCAAATGAAAGTCAAATGCATTTTTCAAATCATATTGAATCAAATGAAAGTCAAATGCATTCTACAAAGCTAATTAAATCAAATGAAAGTCAAACACAATAAAACAAAGCTAATTGAATCAAATGAAAGTCAACCATAGTCAAACAAAGCTTTTTTAATCAAAAGAAAGTCAAATGCTTTCAACAAAGCTCATTGAATCAAATGTTAGTCAAATGCATTCTATAAAGCTTATTAAATCAAATGAAAGTGAAACACATTCAAACAAAGCTAATTGATTCAAATGAAAGTCAAACTCATTCAAACAAAGTTTTTGAATCAAAATTAAAGTCATATGCATACAAAAAAGCTAATAAAGTCAAATGAAAGTCAAATGCATTTTAAAAGCTAATTGAATCAAATGAAAGTCAAACACATTCAAACAAAGCATTTTGAATCAAATGAAAGTGAAATGCTTTCAACAAAGCTAATTGAATCAAATGAATATCAAACACATTCAAACAAAACTTGATGAATCTAATGAAAGTCAAATGCATTCAACAAAGGTAATTTAGTCAAATGAAAGTCAAACACAATCCTACAACGCTATTTGAATCAAATGAAAGTCTATTGCATTCTACAAAGCTAATTGAATCAAAAGAAAGTCAAACACATTCAAACAAAGCTTTTTAAATCAAATAAAAGTCAAATGCATTCAACAAAGCTAATTGAATCAAATGAGAGTCAAATGCATTTTATAAAGCTAATTAGATCAAATGAAAGTCAAACACAATAAAAAAAAGCTAATTGATTCAAATGAAAGTCAAACACATTCAAACAAAGATTTTTGAATCAAATTAAAGTCAAATGCATTCATAGAAGCTATTTGAATCAAATGAAAGTCAAATGCATTCTACAAATCATATTGAATCAAATGAAAGCCAAATGCATTCTACAAAGCTAATTAAATCAAATGAAAGTCAAACACATTAAAACAAAGCTAATTGATTCAAATGAAAGTCAAACACATTCAAACAAAGCTTTTTGAATCAAATTAAAGTCAAATGCATTCATAGAAGCTATTTGAATCAAATGAAAGTCAAATGCATTCTACAAATCATATTGTATCAAATGAAAGCCAAATTCATTCTACAAAGCTAATTAAATCAAATGAAAGTCAAACACATTCAAACAAAGCTAATTGTATCAAATGAAAATCAAACACATTCAAACAAAGCTTTTTGAATCATACTAAAAGTCAAATGCATTCAAATAAGCTATTTGAATCAAATGAAAGTCAGATGCATTTTTAAAATCATATTGAATCAAATGAAAGTCAAATGCATTCTACAAAGATAATTAAATCAAATGAAAGTCAAACACATTCAAACAAAGCTAATTGTATCAAATGAAAATCAAACACATTCAAACAAAGCTTTTTGTATCATATTAAAAGTCAAATACATTCAAAGAAGCTATTTGAATCAAATGAAATTCAGATGCATTTTTCAAATCATATTGAATCAAATGAAAGTCAAATGCATTCTACAAAGCTAATTAAATCAAATGAAAGTGAAACACAATAAAACAAATCTAATTGAATCAAATGAAAGTCAACCACATTCAAACAAAGCTTTATGAATCGTATGAAAGTAAAATGCATTTAACAAAGCTAAGTGAATCAAATGAAAGTCAAATGCATTCTACAAAGCTAATTGAGTCTAATAAAAGTCAAACACATTCAAACAAAGGTAATTGAATCAAATGAAAGTCAAACACATTCAAACAATGGTTTTTGAATCAAATGAAAGTCTAATGCATTATATAAAGCTAATTGTATCAAATGAAAATCAAACACATTCAAACAAAGTTATTTAAATCAAATGAAAGTCAAATGCATTCTACAAAGCATATTGAATCAAATGAAAGTCAAGCACAATCAAACAAAGCTAATTGAATCAAATGAAATTCAAATGCATTCTACAAAGCAAATTAAATCAAATGAAAGTAAAACACATTGAAACATAGCTAATTGATTCAAATAAAAGTCAAACATATTCAAACAAAGCTTTTTAAATCATATGAAAGTCAAATGCATTCCACAAAGCTAATTTAATCAAATGAAAGTCAAATGCATTTTACAAAGCTAATTGAATCAATTGAAAATGAAAAGCATTCAAACAAAGCTAATTGAATCAAATGAAACTCAAACACATTAAAACAAAGCTAATTGATTCAAATGAAAGTCAAACACATTCAAACAAAGCTTTTTGAATCAAATTAAAGTCAAATGCATTCATAGAAGCTATTTGAATCAAATGAAAGTCAAATGCATTCTACAAATCATATTGAATCAAATGAAAGCCAAATGCATTCTACAAAGCTAATTAAATCAAATGAAAGTCAAACACATTCAAACAAAGCTAATTGTATCAAATGAAAATCAAACACATTCAAACAAAGCTTTTTGAATCATATTAAAAGTCAAATGCATTCAAAGAAACTATTTGAATCAAATGAAAGTAAGATGCATTTTTCAAATCGTATTGAATCAAATGAAAGTCAAATGCATTCTACAAAGCTAATTAAATCAAATGAAAGTCAAACACATTCAAACAAAGGTAATTGTATCAAATGAAAATCAAACACATTCAAACAAAGCTTTTTGAATCATATTAAAAGTCAAATGCATTCAAAGAAACTATTTGAATCAAATGAAAGTAAGATGCATTTTTCAAATCGTATTGAATCAAATGAAAGTCAAATGCATTCTACAAAGCTAATTAAATCAAATGAAAGTCAAACACAATAAAACAAAGCTAATTGAATCAAATGAAAGTCAACCACAGCCAAACAAAGCTTTTTTAATCAAAAGAAAGTCAAATGCTTTCAACAAAGTTCATTGAATCAAATGAAAGTCAAATGCATTCTATAAAGCTAATTAAATCAAATGAAAGTCAAACACATTCAAACAAGGCTAATTGATTCAAATGAAAGTCAAACTCATTCAAACAAAGTTTTTGAATCAAAATTAAAGTCATATGCATACAACAAAGCTAATAAAGTCAAATGAAAGTCAAATGCATTTTAAAAGCTAATTGAATCAAATGAAAGTCAAACACATTCAAACAAAGCATTTTGAATCAAAAGAAAGTGAAATGCTTTCAACAAAGCTAATTGAATCAAATGAAAGTCAAACTCATTCAAACAAAGCTTTTTGAATCGTATGAAAGTAAAATGCATTTAACAAAGCTAAGTGAATCAAATGAAAGTAAAATGCATTCTACAAAGCTAATTGAATCTAATAAAAGTCAAACACATTCAAACAAAGGAAATTGAATCAAATGAAAGTCAAACACATTCAAACAATGGTTTTTGAATCAAATAAAAGTCTAATGCATTCAAAAAGCTAATTGTATCAAATGAAAATCAAACACATTCAAACAAAGCTATTTAAATCAAATGAAAGTCAAATGCATTCTACAAAGCATATTGAATCAAATGAAAGTCAAGCACAATCAAACAAAGCTAATTGAATCAAATGAATGTCTAATGCATTCTACAATGCCAATTGAATCAAATGAAAGTCAAACACATTCAAACAAAGCTTTTTGAATCAAATCAAAGTAAAATGCATTCATTAAAGCTTATTGAATCAAATGAAAGTCAAATGCATTCTACAAAGATAATTAAATCAAATGAAAGTAAAACACATTCAAACATAGCTAATTGATTCAAATAAAAGTCAAACACATTCAAACAAAGGTTTTTGAATCATATGAAAGTTAAATGCATTCCAAAAGCCTAATTTAATCAAATGAAAGTCAAATGCATTCTACAAAGCTAATTGAATCAATTGAAAGTGAAAAGCATTCAAACAAAGCTAATTGAATCAAATGAAACTCTAATGCATTCTACAAAGCTAATTGAATCAAATGAAAGTCAAACACATTCAAACAAAGCTTTTTGAAGCAAATGAAAGTCAAACACATTCAAACAAAGCTATTTGAATCAAATGAAAGTCAAATGCACTCAACAAAGCTAATTGAATCAAATGAAAGTCAAGCACAATCAAACAAAGCTAATTGAATCAAATGAAAGTCTAATGCATTCTACAACGCCAATTGAATCAAATGAAAGTCAAACACATTCAAACAAAGCTTTTTGAGTCAAATGAAAGTCAAATGCATTCATCAAAGCTAATTGAATCAAATGAGAGTCAAATTCATTCTACAAAGATAATTAAATCAAATTAAAGTCAAATGCATTCATAGAAGCTATTTGAATCAAATGAAAGTCAAATGCATTCTACAAATCATATTGTATCAAATGAAAGCCAAATTCATTCTACAAAGCTAATTAAATCAAATGAAAGTCAAACACATTCAAACAAAGCTAATTGTATCAAATGAAAATCAAACACATTCAAACAAAGCTTTTTGAATCATACTAAAAGTCAAATGCATTCAAATAAGCTATTTGAATCAAATGAAAGTCAGATGCATTTTTAAAATCATATTGAATCAAATGAAAGTCAAATGCATTCTACAAAGATAATTAAATCAAATGAAAGTCAAACACATTCAAACAAAGCTAATTGTATCAAATGAAAATCAAACACATTCAAACAAAGCTTTTTGTATCATATTAAAAGTCAAATACATTCAAAGAAGCTATTTGAATCAAATGAAATTCAGATGCATTTTTCAAATCATATTGAATCAAATGAAAGTCAAATGCATTCTACAAAGCTAATTAAATCAAATGAAAGTGAAACACAATAAAACAAATCTAATTGAATCAAATGAAAGTCAACCACATTCAAACAAAGCTTTATGAATCGTATGAAAGTAAAATGCATTTAACAAAGCTAAGTGAATCAAATGAAAGTCAAATGCATTCTACAAAGCTAATTGAGTCTAATAAAAGTCAAACACATTCAAACAAAGGTAATTGAATCAAATGAAAGTCAAACACATTCAAACAATGGTTTTTGAATCAAATGAAAGTCTAATGCATTATATAAAGCTAATTGTATCAAATGAAAATCAAACACATTCAAACAAAGTTATTTAAATCAAATGAAAGTCAAATGCATTCTACAAAGCATATTGAATCAAATGAAAGTCAAGCACAATCAAACAAAGCTAATTGAATCAAATGAAATTCAAATGCATTCTACAAAGCAAATTAAATCAAATGAAAGTAAAACACATTGAAACATAGCTAATTGATTCAAATAAAAGTCAAACATATTCAAACAAAGCTTTTTAAATCATATGAAAGTCAAATGCATTCCACAAAGCTAATTTAATCAAATGAAAGTCAAATGCATTTTACAAAGCTAATTGAATCAATTGAAAATGAAAAGCATTCAAACAAAGCTAATTGAATCAAATGAAACTCAAACACATTAAAACAAAGCTAATTGATTCAAATGAAAGTCAAACACATTCAAACAAAGCTTTTTGAATCAAATTAAAGTCAAATGCATTCATAGAAGCTATTTGAATCAAATGAAAGTCAAATGCATTCTACAAATCATATTGAATCAAATGAAAGCCAAATGCATTCTACAAAGCTAATTAAATCAAATGAAAGTCAAACACATTCAAACAAAGCTAATTGTATCAAATGAAAATCAAACACATTCAAACAAAGCTTTTTGAATCATATTAAAAGTCAAATGCATTCAAAGAAACTATTTGAATCAAATAAAAGTAAGATGCATTTTTCAAATCGTATTGAATCAAATGAAAGTCAAATGCATTCTACAAAGCTAATTAAATCAAATGAAAGTCAAACACATTCAAACAAAGGTAATTGTATCAAATGAAAATCAAACACATTCAAACAAAGCTTTTTTCATCAAAAGAAAGTCAAATGCTTTCAACAAAGCTCATTGAATCAAATGAAAGTCAAATGCATTCTATAGAGCTAATTAAATCAAATGAAAGTCAAACACATTCAAACAAAGCTAATTGATTTAAATGAAAGTCAAACTCATTCAAACAAAGTTTTTGAATCAAAATTAAAGTCATATGCATACAACAAAGCTAATAAAGTCAAATGAAAGTCAAATGCATTTTAAAAGCTAATTGAATCAAATGAAAGTCAAACACATTCAAACAAAGCATTTTGAATCAAATGAAAGTGAAATGCTTTCAACAAAGCTAATTAAATCAAATGAAAGTCAAACTCATTCAAACAAAGCTTTTTGAATCGTATGAAAGTAAAATGCATTTAACAAAGCTAAGTGAATCAAATGAAAGTCAAATGCATTCTACAAAGCTAATTGAATCTAATAAAAGTCAAACACATTCAAACAAAGGTAATTGAATCAAATGAAAGTCAAATGCATTCTACAAAGCATATTGAATCAAATGAAAGTCAAGCACAATCAAACAAAGCTAATTGAATAAATGAATGTCTAATGCATTATACAACGCCAATTGAATCAAATGAAAGTCAAACACATTCAAACAAAGCTTTTTGAATCAAATCAAAGTAAAATGCATTCATTAAAGCTAATTGTATCAAATGAAATTCAAATGCATTCTACAAAGCAAATTAAATCAAATGAAAGTAAAACACATTCAAACATAGCTAATTGATTCAAATAAAAGTCAAACATATTCAAACAAAGCTTTTTAAATCATATGAAAGTCAAATGCATTCCACAAAGCTAATTTAATCAAATGAAAGTCAAATGCATTTTACAAAGCTAATTGAATCAATTGAAAATGAAAAGCATTCAAACAAAGCTAATTGAATCAAATGAAACTCTAATGCATTCTACAAAGCTAATTGAATCAAATGAAAGTCAAACACATTCAAACAAAGCTTTTAGAATCAAATGAAAGTCAAACACATTCAAACAAAGCTTTTTGAATCAAATGAAAGTCAAATGCACTCAACAAAGCTAATTGAATCAAATGAAAGTCAAGCACAATCAAACAAAGCTAATTGAATCAAATGAAAGTCTAATGCATTCTACAACGCCAATTGAATCAAATGAAAGTCAAACATATTCAAACAAACCTTTTTGAATCAAATGAAAGTCAAATGCATTCATCAAAGCTAATTGAATCAAATGAAAGTCAAATGCATTCTACAAAGATAATTAAATCAAATGAAAGTGAAACACATTCAAACATAGCTAATTGATTCAAATAAAAGTCAAACACAATCAAACAAAGGTTTTTGAATCATATGAAAGTCAAATGCATTCCAAAAGCCTAATTTAATCAAATGAAAGTCAAATGCATTCTACAAAGCTAATTGAATCAATTGAAAGTGAAAAGCATTCAAACAAAGCTAATTGAATCAAATGATAGTCTAATGCATTCTACAATGCTAATTGAATCAAATGAAAGTCAAACACATTCAAACAAAACTTTATGAATCTAATGAAAGTCAAATGCATTCAACAAAGCTAATTTAATCAAATGAAAGTCAAACACAATCACACAACGTGATGTGGATCAAGAGGGAAATTCTTTTGAAGAGCCAATCATATTGGTTTTAAGGCCAATAGGGTTCGAGCTTGGAGTAAAGAATCAAGAATGGTTAACATGCGCAGCCATTGAAGAAGAAGTCAAGGACCAGTTGGGTTCCGACGACGGCAGCGGCGGCGACGCGCCGATCTGTGTGCCACGCGCCGGCTCCCTAGCTCCGGCCTGAGTCCAGCTACACGGCGGTGGGGCGTGTGTCGATGATGGCGGCGCGTGAGAAGGTGGTTCGGCGGCAGTACGAAAAAAAAGATTTTCCTAACTTAGTTTTTTCTAGAGTTTTTGCTTGCAAGTTTTTACCTTTCACTTGAAAGGGTTTTTCTTGGTTTAAGCAATTAGGAATCTTCTTAATTTCTGTTAATTTAGTTTAAAATAATTTCTAAGTCAATTAGGAATTGTTTTAAGAAGTTTTAGGTTAATTAGAACTAGTCTTATTACTAGTTTCCTAGTTCCATTAGAATTGGTTTTCCTATTCTATCTAGGATACTTTGGGATCAAGGCTAGGGTTTTTTCTAGTTTGAATAGACTTAGGAATAGTTAGTTTTAGTCTATAAATAATGTAATTTTCGTGATTTTTCAATAACATTCGAAAATCATTAAAATTCAAGTTAATTGTTTGTTTTGCTTAATTGCTTACAAATTCTTTTGCTAGTTTTCAATTCACGAAGTTGTTTTGATAATTAGAACGTTCAGATCTTAGTTCTAGGAGTAGTCTAAGTTTTGTTCATCAAATTACTTAGTTCCAGGAGTGGTCTAGGTAATTTGAGAGGCGTTGAATTCGTTCCAGGAGTGGTCGTTTTCAAAGTCATATCCAGTTCGTTATTCTTAAGTTGTTCGATTTTCTTAGGAAATTCGAAGGGCTTGTGTTACTTGTGTGATTTTAGATTCTTTATTAAGTTAAGGGGTTTAAATCCACATCACAACGCTATTTGAATCAAATGAAAGTCAAATGCATTTTATAAAGCTAATTAAATCAAATGAAAGTCAAACACATTAAAACAAAGCTAATTGATTCAAATGAAAGTCAAACACATTCAAACAAAGCTTTTTGAATCAAATTAAAGTCAAATGCATTCATAGAAGCTATTTGAATCAAATGAATGTCAAATGCATTCTACAAATTATATTGAATCAAATGAAAGCCAAATGCATTCTACAAAGCTAATTAAATCAAATGAAAGTCAAACACATTCAAACAAAGCTAATTGATTCAAATGAAAGTCAAACTCATTCAAACAAAGTTTTTGAATCATAATAAAAGTCAAATGCATTCAAAGAAGCTATTTGAATCAAATGAAAGTCAGATGCATTTTTCAAATCATATTGAATCAAATGAAAGTCAAATGCATTCTACAAAGCTAATTAAATCAAATATAAGTCAAACACAACAAAACAAAGCTAATTGAATCAAATGAAAGTCAACCACAGTCAAACAAAGCTTTTTTCATCAAAAGAAAGTCAAATGCTTTCAACAAAGCTCATTGAATCAAATGAAAGTCAAATGCATTCTATAGAGCTAATTAAATCAAATGAAAGTCAAACACATTCAAACAAAGCTAATTGATTTAAATGAAAGTCAAACTCATTCAAACAAAGTTTTTGAATCAAAATTAAAGTCATATGCATACAACAAAGCTAATAAAGTCAAATAAAAGTCAAATGCATTTTAAAAGCTAATTGAATCAAATGAAAGACAAACACATTCAAACAAAGCATTTTGAATCAAATGAAAGTGAAATGCTTTCAACAAAGCTAATTAAATCAAATGAAAGTCAAACTCATTCAAACAAAGCTTTTTGAATCGTATGAAAGTAAAATGCATTTAACAAAGCTAAGTGAATCAAATGAAAGTCAAATGCATTCTACAAAGCTAATTGAATCTAATAAAAGTCAAACACATTCAAACAAAGGTAATTGAATCAAATGAAAGTCAAATGCATTCTACAAAGCATATTGAATCAAATGAAAGTCAAGCACAATCAAACAAAGCTAATTGAATAAATGAATGTCTAATGCATTCTACAACGCCAATTGAATCAAATGAAAGTCAAACACATTCAAACAAAGCTTTTTGAATCAAATCAAAGTAAAATGCATTCATTAAAGCTAATTGTATCAAATGAAATTCAAATGCATTCTACAAAGCAAATTAAATCAAATGAAAGTAAAACACATTCAAACATAGCTAATTGATTCAAATAAAAGTCAAACATATTCAAACAAAGCTTTTTAAATCATATGAAAGTCAAATGCATTCCACAAAGCTAATTTAATCAAATGAAAGTCAAATGCATTTTACAAAGCTAATTGAATCAATTGAAAATGAAAAGCATTCAAACAAAGCTAATTGAATCAAATGAAACTCTAATGCATTCTACAAAGCTAATTGAATCAAATGAAAGTCAAACACATTCAAACAAAGCTTTTAGAATCAAATGAAAGTCAAACACATTCAAACAAAGCTTTTTGAATCAAATGAAAGTCAAATGCACTCAACAAAGCTAATTGAATCAAATGAAAGTCAAGCACAATCAAACAAAGCTAATTGAATCAAATGAAAGTCTAATGCATTCTACAACGCCAATTGAATCAAATGAAAGTCAAACACATTCAAACAAACCTTTTTGAATCAAATGAAAGTCAAATGCATTCATCAAAGCTAATTGAATCAAATGAAAGTCAAATGCATTCTACAAAGATAATTAAATCAAATGAAAGTTAAACACATTCAAACATAGCTAATTGATTCAAATAAAAGTCAAACACAATCAAACAAAGGTTTTTGAATCATATGAAAGTCAAATGCATTCCAAAAGCCTAATTTAATCAAATGAAAGTCAAATGCATTCTACAAAGCTAATTGAATCAATTGAAAGTGAAAAGCATTCAAACAAAGCTAATTGAATCAAATGATAGTCTAATGCATTCTACAATGCTAATTGAATCAAATGAAAGTCAAACACATTCAAACAAAACTTTATGAATCTAATGAAAGTCAAATGCATTCAACAAAGCTAATTTAATCAAATGAAAGTCAAACACAATCACACAACGTGATGTGGATCAAGAGGGAAATTCTTTTGAAGAGCCAATCATATTGGTTTTAAGGCCAATAGGGTTCGAGCTTGGAGTAAAGAATCAAGAATGGTTAACATGCGCAGCCATTGAAGAAGAAGTCAAGGACCAGTTGGGTTCCGACGACGGCAGCGGCGGCGACGCGCCGATCTGTGTGCCACGCGGCGGCTCCCTAGCTCCGGCCTGAGTCCAGCTACACGGCGGTGGGGCGTGTGTCGATGATGGCGGCGCGTGAGAAGGTGGTTCGGCGGCAGTACGAAAAAAAAGATTTTCCTAACTTAGTTTTTTCTAGAGTTTTTGCTTGCAAGTTTTTACCTTTCACTTGAAAGGGTTTTTCTTGGTTTAAGAAATTAGGAATCTTCTTAATTTCTGTTAATTTAGTTTAAAATAATTTCTAAGTCAATTAGGAATTGTTTTAAGAAGTTTTAGGTTAATTAGAACTAGTGTTATTACTAGTTTCCTAGTTCCATTAGAATTGGTTTTCCTATTCTATCTAGGATACTTTGGGATCAAGGCTAGGGTTTTTTCTAGTTTGAATAGACTTAGGAATAGTTAGTTTTAGTCTATAAATAATGTAATTTTCGTGATTTTTCAATAACATTCGAAAATCATTAAAATTCAAGTTAATTGTTTGTTTTGCTTAATTGCTTACAAATTCTTTTGCTAGTTTTCAATTCAAGGAGTTGTTTTGATAATTAGAACGTTCAATTCTTAGTTCTAGGAGTAGTCTAAGTTTTGTTCATCAAAGTACTTAGTTCCAGGAGTGGTCTAGGTAATGTGAGAGGCGTTGAATTCGTTCCAGGTTTGGTCGTTTTCAAAGTCATATCCGGTTCGTTATTCTTAAGTTGTTCGATTTTCTTAGGAAATTCGAAGGGCTTGGGTTACTTGTGTGATTTTAGATTCTTTATTAAGTTAAGGGGTTTAAATCCACATCACAACGCTATTTGAATCAAATGAAAGTCAAATGCATTTTATAAAGCTAATTAAATCAAATGAAAGTCAAAACACATTAAAACAAAGCTAATTGATTCAAATGAAAGTCAAACACATTCAAACAAAGCTTTTTGAATCAAATTAAAGTCAAATGCATTCATAGAAGCTATTTGAATCAAATGAATGTCAAATGCATTCTACAAATCATATTGAATCAAATGAAAGCCAAATGCATTCTACAAAGCTAATTAAATCAAATGAAAGTCAAACACATTCAAACAAAGCTAATTGATTCAAATGAAAGTCAAACTCATTCAAACAAAGTTTTTGAATCATAATAAAAGTCAAATGCATTCAAAGAAGCTATTTGAATCAAATGAAAGTCAGATGCATTTTTCAAATCATATTGAATCAAATGAAAGTCAAATGCATTCTACAAAGCTAATTAAATCAAATATAAGTCAAACACAACAAAACAAAGCTAATTGAATCAAATGAAAGTCAACCACAGTCAAACAAAGCTTTTTTAATCAAAAGAAAGTCAAATGCTTTCAACAAAGCTCATTGAATCAAATGAAAGTCAAATGCATTCTATAGAGCTAATTAAATCAAATGAAAGTCAAACACATTCAAACAAAGCTAATTGATTCAAATGAAAGTCAAACTCATTCAAACAAAGTTTTTGAATCAAAATTAAAGTCATATGCATACAACAAAGCTAATAAAGTCAAATGAAAGTCAAATGCATTTTAAAAGCTAATTGAATCAAATGAAAGTCAAACACATTCAAACAAAGCATTTTGAATCAAATGAAAGTGAAATGCTTTCAACAAAGCTAATTGAATCAAATGAAAGTCAAACTCATTCAAACAAAGCTTTTTGAATCGTATGAAAGTAAAATGCATTTAACAAAGCTAAGTGAATCAAATGAAAGTCAAATGCATTCTACAAAGCTAATTGAATCTAATAAAATTCAAACACATTCAAACAAAGGTAATTGAATCAAATGAAAGTCAAATGCATTCTACAAAGCATATTGAATCAAATGAAAGTCAAGCACAATCAAACAAAGCTAATTGAATAAATGAATGTCTAATGCATTCTACAACGCCAATTGAATCAAATGAAAGTCAAACACATTCAAACAAAGCTTTTTGAATCAAATCAAAGTAAAATGCATTCATTAAAGCTAATTGTATTACATGAAATTCAAATGCATTCTACAAAGCAAATTAAATCAAATGAAAGTAAAACACATTCAAACATAGCTAATTGATTCAAATAAAAGTCAAACATATTCAAACAAAGCTTTTTAAATCATATGAAAGTCAAATGCATTCCACAAAGCTAATTTAAACAAATGAAAGTCAAATGCATTTTACAAAGCTAATTGAATCAATTGAAAATGAAAAGCATTCAAACAAAGCTAATTGAATCAAATGAAACTCTAATGCATTCTACAAAGCTAATTGAATCAAATGAAAGTCAAACACATTCAAACAAAGCTTTTTGAATCAAATGAAAGTCAAACACATTCAAACAAAGCTTTTTGAATCAAATGAAAGTCAAATGCACTCAACAAAGCTAATTGAATCAAATGAAAGTCAAGCACAATCAAACAAAGCTAATTGAATCAAATGAAAGTCTAATGCATTCTACAACGCCAATTGAATCAAATGAAAGTCAAACACATTCAAACAAACCTTTTTGAATCAAATGAAAGTCAAATGCATTCATCAAAGCTAATTGAATCAAATGAAAGTCAAATGCATTCTACAAAGATAATTAAATCAAATGAAAGTGAAACACATTCAAACATAGCTAATTGATTCAAATAAAAGTCAAACATAATCATACAAAGGTTTTTGAATCATATGAAAGTCAAATGCATTCCAAAAGCCTAATTTAATCAAATGAAAGTCAAATGCATTCTACAAAGCTAATTGAATCAATTGAAAATGAAAAGCATTCAAACAAAGCTAATTGAATCAAATGATAGTCTAATGCATTCTACAATGCTAATTGAATCAAATGAAAGTCAAACACATTCAAAAAAAACTTTATGAATCTAATGAAAGTCAAATGCATTCAACAAAGCTAATTTAATCAAATGAAAGTCAAACACAATCACACAACGTGATGTGGATCAAGAGGGAAATTCTTTTGAAGATCCAATCATATTGGTTTTAAGGCCAATAGGGTTCGAGCTTGGAGTAAAGAATCAGGAATGGTTAACATGCGCAGCCATTGAAGAAGAAGTCAAGGACCAGTTGGGTTCCGACGACGACAGCGGCGGCGACGCGCCGATCCGGGTGCCACGCGCCGGCTCCCTAGCTCCGGCCTGAGTCCAGCTACACGGCGGTGGGGCGTGTGTCGATGATGGCGGCGCGTGAGAAGGTGGTTCGGCGGCAGTACGAAAAAAAAGATTTTCCTAACTTAGTTTTTTCTAGAGTTTTTGCTTGCAAGTTTTTACCTTTCACTTGAAAGGGTTTTTCTTGGTTTAAGCAATTAGGAATCTTCTTAATTTCTGTTAATTTAGTTTAAAATAATTTCTAAGTCAATTAGGAATTGTTTTAAGAAGTTTTAGGTTAATTAGAACTAGTCTTATTACTAGTTTCCTAGTTCCATTAGAATTGGTTTTCCTATTCTATCTAGGATACTTTGGGATCAAGGCTAGGGTTTTTTCTAGTTTGAATAGACTTAGGAATAGTTAGTTTTAGTCTATAAATAATGTAATTTTCGTGATTTTTCAATAACATTCGAAAATCATTAAAATTCAAGTTAATTGTTTGTTTTGCTTAATTGCTTACAAATTCTTTTGCTAGTTTTCAATTCAAGGAGTTGTTTTGATAATTAGAACGTTCAATTCTTAGTTCTAGGAGTAGTCTAAGTTTTGTTCATCAAAGTACTTAGTTCCAGGAGTTGTCTAGGTAATTTGAGAGGCGTTGAATTCGTTCCAGGTTTGGTCGTTTTCAAAGTCATATCCGCGTTATTCTTAAGTTGTTCGATTTTCTTAGGAAATTCGAAGGGCTTGGGTTACTTGTGTGATTTTAGATTCTTTATTAAGTTAAGGGGTTTAAATCCACATCACAACGCTATTTGAATCAAATGAAAGTCAAATGCATTTTATAAAGCTAATTAAATCAAATGAAAGTCAAACACATTAAAACAAAGCTAATTGATTCAAATGAAAGTCAAACACATTCAAACAAAGCTTTTTGAATCAAATTAAAGTCAAATGCATTCAAAGAAGCTATTTGAATCAAATGAAGGTCAGATGCATTTTTCAAATCATATTGAATCAAATGAAAGTCAAATGCATTCTACAAAGATAATGAAATCAAATGAAAGTCAAACACATTCAAACAAAGCTAATTGATTCAAATGAAAGTCAAACTCATTCAAACAAAGTTTTTGAATCATAATAAAAGTCAAATGCATTCAAAGAAGCTATTTGAATCAAATGAAAGTCAGATGCATTTTTCAAATCATATTGAATCAAATGAAAGTCAAATGCATTCTACAAAGCTAATTAAATCAAATATATATCAAACACAATAAAACAAAGCTAATTGAATCAAATGAAAGTCAACCACAGTTAAACAAAGCTTTTTTAATCAAAAGAAAGTCAAATGCTTTCAACAAAGCTCATTGAATCAAATGAAAGTCAAATGCATTCTATAAAGCTAATTAAATCAAATGAAAGTCAAACACATTCAAACAAAGCTAATTGATTCAAATGAAAGTCAAACTCATTCAAACAAAGTTTTTGAATCAAAATTAAAGTCATATGCATACAACAAAGCTAATAAAGTCAAATGAAAGTCAAATGCATTTTAAAAGCTAATTGAATCAAATGAAAGTCAAACACATTCAAACAAAGCATTTTGAATCAAATGAAAGTGAAATGCTTTCAACAAAGCTAATTGAATCAAATGAAAGTCAAACTCATTCAAACAAAGCTTTTTGAATCGTATGAAAGTAAAATGCATTTAAAAAAGCTAAGTGAATCAAATGAAAGTTAAATGCATTCTACAAAGCTAATTGAATCTAATAAAAGTCAAACACATTCAAACAAAGGTAATTGAATCAAATGAAAGTCAAACACATTCAAACAATGGTTTTTGAATCAAATGAAAGTCTAATGCATTCTATAAAGCTAATTGTATCAAATGAAAATCAAACACATTCAAACAAAGCTATTTAAATCAAATGAAAGTCAAATGCATTCTACAAAGCATATTGAATCAAATGAAAGTCAAGCACAATCAAACAAAGCTAATTGAATAAATGAATGTCTAATGCATTCTACAACGCCAATTGAATCAAATGAAAGTCAAACACATTCAAACAAAGCTTTTTGAATCAAATCAAAGTAAAATGCATTCATTAAAGCTAATTGTATCAAATGAAATTCAAATGCATTCTACAAAGCAAATTAAATCAAATGAAAGTAAAACACATTCAAACATAGCTAATTGATTCAAATAAAAGTCAAACATATTCAAACAAAGCTTTTTAAATCATATGAAAGTCAAATGCGTTTTACAAAGCTAATTGAATCAATTGAAAATGAAAAGCATTCAAACAAAGCTAATTGAATCAAATGAAACTCTAATGCATTCTACTAAGCTAATTGAATCAAATGAAAGTCAAACACATTCAAACAAAGCTTTTTGAAGCAAATGAAAGTCAAATGCATTCAACAAAGCTAATTGAATCAAAAGAAAGTCAAGCACAATCAAACAAAGCTAATTGAATCAAATGAAAGTCTAATGCATTCTACAACGCCAATTGAATCAAATGAAAGTCAAACACATTCAAACAAAGCTTTTTGAATCAAATGAAAGTCAAATGCATTCATCAAAGCTAATTGAATCAAATGAGAGTCAAATGCATTCTACAAATATAATTAAATCAAAGGAAAGTAAAACACATTCAAACATAGCTAATTGATTCAAATAAAAGTCAAACACATTCAAACAAAGGTTTTTGAATCATATGAAAGTCAAATGCATTCCAAAAGCCTAATTTAATCAAATGAAAGTCAAATGCATTCTACAAAGCTAATTGAATCAATTAAAAGTGAAAAGCATTCAAACAAAGCTAATTGAATCAAATGAAAGTCTAATGCATTCTACAAAGCTAATTGAATCAAATGAAAGTCAAACACATTCAAACAAAACTTTATGAATCTAATGAAAGTCAAATGCATTCAACAAAGCTAATTTAATCAAATGTAAGTCAAACACAATCACACAACGTGATTTGGATCAAGAGGGAAATTCTTTTGCAGAGCCAATCATATTGGTTTTAAGGCCAATAGGGTTCGAGCTTGGAGTAAAGAATCAAGAATGGTTAACATGCGCAGCCATTGAAGAAGAAGTCAAGGACCAGTTGGGTTCCGACGACGGCACCGGCAGCGACGCGCCGATCCGGGTGCCACGCGCCGGCTCCCTAGCTCCGGCTTGAGTCCAGCTACACGGCGGTGGGGCGCGTGTCGATGATGGCGGCGCGTGAGAAGGTGGTTCGGCGGCAGTACGAAAAGAAAGATTTTCCTAACTTAGTTTTTTCTAGAGTTTTTGCTTGCAAGTTTTTACCTTTCACTTGAAAGGGTTTTTCTTGGTTTAAGCAATTAGGAATCTTCTTAATTTTTGTTAATTCAGTTTAAAATAATTTCTAAGTCAATTAGGAATTGTTTTAAGAAGTTTTAGGTTAATTAGAACTAGTCTTATTACTAGTTTCCTAGTTCCATTAGAATTGGTTTTCCTATTCTATCTAGGATACTTTTGGATCAAGGCTAGGGTTTTTTCTAGTTTGAATAGACTTAGGAATAGTTAGTTTTAGTCTATAAATAATGTAACTTTCGTGATTTTTCAATAACATTCGAAAATCATTAAAATTCAAGTTAGTTGTTTGTTTTGCTTAATTGCTTACAAATTCTTTTGCTAGTTTTCAATTCAAGGAGTTGTTTTGATAATTAGAACGTTCAATTGTTAGTTCTAGGAGTAGTCTAAGTTTTGTTCATCAAAGTACTTAGTTCCAGGAGTGGTCTAGGTAATTTGAGAGGCGTTGAATTCGTTCCAGGAGTGGTCGTTTTCAAAGTCATATCCGGTTCGTTATTCTTAAGTTGTTCGATTTTCTTAAGAAATTCGATGGGCTTGTGTTACTTGTGTGATTTTAGATTCTTTATTAAGTTAAGGGGTTTAAATCCACATCACAACGCTATTTGAATCAAATGAAAGTCAAATGCATTTTATAAAGCTAATTAAATCAAATGAAAGTCAAACACATTAAAACAAAGCTAATTGATTCAAATGAAAGTCAAACACATTCAAACAAAGCTTTTTGAATCAAATTAAAGTCAAATGCATTCAAAGAAGCTATTTGAATCAAATGAAAGTCAGATGCATTTTTCAAATCATATTGAATCAAATGAAAGTCAAATGCATTCTACAAAGATAATGAAATCAAATGAAAGTCAAACACATTCAAACAAAGCTAATTGTATCAAATGAAAATCAAACACATTCAAACAAAGCTTTTTGTATCATAATAAAAGTCAAATGCATTCAAAGAAGGTATTTGAATAATATGAAAGTCAGATGCATTTTTCAAATCATATTGAATCAAATGAAAGTCAAATGCATTCTACAAAGCTAATTAAATCAAATATAAGTCAAACACAATAAAACAAAGCTAATTGAATCAAATGAAAGTCAACCACAGTCAAACAAAGCTTTTTTAATCAAAAGAAAGTCAAATTCTTTCAACAAAGCTCATTGGATCAAATGAAAGTCAGATGCATTTTTCAAATCATATTGAATCAAATGAAAGTCAAATGCATTCTACAAAGATAATTAAATCAAATGAAAGTCAAACACATTCAAACAAAGCTAATTGTATCAAATGAAAATCAAACACATTCAAACAAAGCTTTTTGTATCATAATAAAAGTCAAATGCATTCAAAGAAGCTATTTGAATCAAATGAAAGTCAGATGCATTTTTCAAATCATATTGAATCAAATGAAAGTCAAATGCATTCTACAAAGCTAATTAAATCAAATATAAGTCAAACACAATAAAACAAAGCTAATTAAATCAAATGAAAGTCAACCACAGTCAAACAAAGCTTTTTTAATCAAAAGAAAGTCAAATGCTTTCAACAAAGCTCATTGAATCAAATGAAAGTCAAATGCATTCTATAAAGCTAATTAAATCAAATGAAAGTCAAACACATTCAAACAAAGCTAATTGATTCAAATGAAAGTCAAACTCATTCAAACAAAGTTTTTGAATCAAAATTAAAGTCATATGCATACAACAAAGCTAATAAAGTCAAATGAAAGTCAAATGCATTTTAAAAGCTAATTGAATCAAATGAAAGTCAAACACATTCAAACAAAGCATTTTGAATCAAATGAAAGTGAAATGCTTTCAACAAAGCTAATTGAATCAAATGAAAGTCAAACTCATTCAAACAAAGCTTTTTGAATCGTATGAAAGTAAAATGCATTTAACAAAGCTAAGTGAATCAAATGAAAGTCAAATGCATTCTACAAAGCTAATTGAATCTAATAAAAGTCAAACACATTCAAACAAAGGTAATTGAATCAAATGAAAGTCAAACACATTCTACAAAGATAATTAAATCAAATGAAAGTAAAACACATTCAAACATAGCTAATTGATTCAAATAAAAGTCAAACACATTCAAACAAAGGTTTTTGAATCATATGAAAGTCAAATGCATTCCAAAAGCCTAATTTAATCAAATGAAAGTCAAATGCATTCTACAAAGCTAATTGAATCAATTGAAAGTGAAAAGCATTCAAACAAAGCTAATTGAATCAAATGAAAGTCTAATGCATTCTACAAAGCTAATTGAATCAAATGAAAGTCAAACACATTCAAACAAAGCTTTTTGAATCAAATGAAAGTCAAACACATTCAAACAAAGCTATTTGAATCAAATGAAAGTCAAATGCACTCAACAAAGCTAATTGAATCAAATGAAAGTCAAGCACAATCAAACAAAGCTAATTGAATCAAATGAAAGTCTAATGCATTCTACAACGCCAATTGAATCAAATGAAAGTCAAACACATTCAAACAAAGCTTTTTGAGTCAAATGAAAGTCAAATGCATTCATCAAAGCTAATTGAATCAAATGAGAGTCAAATGCATTCTACAAAGATAATTAAATCAAATGAAAGTAAAAACACATTCAAACATAGCTAATTGATTCAAATAAAAGTCAAACACATTCAAACAAAGGTTTTTGAATCATATGAAAGTCAAATGCATTCCAAAAGCCTAATTTAATCAAATGAAAGTCAAATGCATTCTACAAAGCTAATTGAATCAATTGAAAGTGAAAAGCATTCAAACAAAGCTAATTGAATCAAATGAAAGTCTAATGCATTCTACAAAGCTAATTGAATCAAATGAAAGTCAAACACATTCAAACAAAACTTTATGAATCAAATGAAAGTCAAATGCATTCAACAAAGCTAATTTAATCAAATGAAAGTCAAACACAATCACACAACGTGATGTGGATCAAGAAGGAAATTCTTTTGAAGAGCCAATCATATTGGTTTTAAGGCCAATAGGGTTCGAGCTTGGAGTAAAGAATCAAGAATGGTTAACATGCGCAGCCATTGAAGAAGAAGTCAAGGACCAGTTGGGTTCCGACGACGGCAGCGGCGGCGACGCGCCGATCCGGGTGCCACGCGTCGGCTCCCTAGGTCTGGCCTGAGTCCAGCTACACGGCGGTGGGGCGCGTGTCGATGATGGCGGCGCGTGAGAAGGTGGTTCGGCAGCAGTACGAAAAGAAAGATTTTCCTAACTTAGTTTTTTCTAGAGTTTTTGCTTGCAAGTTTTAACCTTTCACTTGAAAGAGTTTTTCTTGGTTTAAGCAATTAGGAATCTTCTTAATTTCTGTTAATTTAGTTTAAAATAATTTCTAAGTCAATTAGGAATTATTTTAAGAAGTTTTAGGTTAATTAGAACTAGTCTTATTACTAGTTTCCTAGTTCCATTAGAATTGGTTTTCCTATTCTATCTAGGATACTTTGGGATCAAGGCTAAGGTTTTTTCTAGTTTGAATAGACTTAGGAATAGTTAGTTTTAGTCTATAAATAATGTAATTTTCGTGATTTTTCAATAACATTCGAAAATCATTAAAATTCAAGTTAATTGTTTGTTTTGCTTAATTGCTTACAAATTCTTTTGCTAGTTTTAAATTCAAGGAGTTGTTTTGATAATTAGAACGTTCAATTCTTAGTTCTAGGAGTAGTCTAAGTTTTGTTCATCAAAGTACTTAGTTCCAGGAGTTGTCTAGGTAATGTGAGAGGCGTTGAATTCGTTCCAGGTTTGGTCGTTTTCAAAGTCATATCCGGTTCGTTATTCTTAAGTTGTTCGATTTTCTTAGGAAATTCGAAGGGCTTGGGTTACTTGTGTGATTTTAGATTCTTTATTAAGTTAAGGGGTTTAAATCCACATCACAACACTATTTGAATCAAATGAAAGTCAAATGCATTTTATAAAGCTAATTAAATCAAATGCAAGTCAAAACACATTAAAACAAAGCTAATTGATTCAAATGAAAGTCAAACACATTCAAACAAAGCTTTTTGAATCAAATTAAAGTCAAATGCATTCATAGAAGCTATTTGAATCAAATGAATGTCAAATGCATTCTACAAATCATATTGAATCAAATGAAAGCCAAATGCATTCTACAAAGCTAATTAAATCAAATGAAAGTCAAACACATTCAAACAAAGCTAATTGATTCAAATGAAAGTCAAACTCATTCAAACAAAGTTTTTGAATCATAATAAAAGTCAAATGCATTCAAAGAAGCTATTTGAATCAAATGAAAGTCAGATGCATTTTTCAAATCATATTGAATCAAATGAAAGTCAAATGCATTCTACAAAGCTAATTAAATCAAATATAAGTCAAACACAACAAAACAAAGCTAATTGAATCAAATGAAAGTCAACCACAGTCAAACAAAGCTTTTTTAATCAAAAGAAAGTCAAATGCTTTCAACAAAGCTCATTGAATCAAATGAAAGTAAAATGCATTCTATAAAGCTAACTAAATCAAAAGAAAGTCAAACACATTCAAACAAAGCTAATTGATTCAAATGAAAGTCAAACTTATTCAAACAAAGTTTTTGAATCAAAATTAAAGTCATATGCATACAACAAAGCTAATAAAGTCAAATGAAAGTCAAATGCATTTTAAAAGCTAATTGAATCAAATGAAAGTCAAACACATTCAAACAAAGCATTTTGAATCAAATGAAAGTGAAATGCTTTCAACAAAGCTAATTGAATCAAATGAAAGTCAAACTCATTCAAACAAAGCTTTTTGAATCGTATGAAAGTAAAATGCATTTAACAAAGCTAAGTGAATCAAATGAAAGTCAAATGCATTCTACAAAGCTAATTGAATCTAATAAAAGTCAAACACATTCAAACAAAGGTAATTGAATCAAATGAAAGTCAAACACATTCAAACAATGGTTTTTGAATCAAATGAAAGTCTAATGCATTCTATAAAGCTAATTGTATCAAATGAAAATCAAACACATTCAAACAAAGCTATTTAAATCAAATGAAAGTCAAATGCATTCTACAAATCATATTGAATCAAATGAAAGCCAAATGCATTCTACAAAGCTAATTAAATCAAATGAAAGTCAAACACATTCAAACAAAGCTAATTGTATCAAATGAAAATCAAACACATTCAAACAAAGCTTTTTGAATCATATTAAAAGTCAAATGCATTCAAAGAAGCTATTTGAATCAAATGAAAGTCAGATGCATTTTTCAAATCATATTGAATCAAATGAAAGTCAAATGCATTCTACAAAGCTAATTAAATCAAATATAAGTTAAACACAATAAAACAAAGCTAATTGAATCAAATGAAAGTCAACCACAGTCAAACAAAGCTTTTTTAATCAAAAGAAAGTCAAATGCTTTCAACAAAGCTCATTGAATCAAATGAAAGTCAATTGCATTCTATAAAGCTAATTAAATCAAATGAAAGTCAAACACATTCAAACAAAGCTAATTGATTCAAACGAAAGTCAAACTTATTCAAACAAAGTTTTTGAATCAAAATTAAAGTCATATGCATACAGCAAAGCTAATAAAGTCAAATGAAAGTCAAATGCATTTTAAAAGCTAATTGAATCAAATGAAAGTCAAACACATTCAAACAAAGCATTTTGAATCAAATGAAAGTGAAATGCTTTCAACAAAGCTAATTGAATCAAATGAAAGTCAAACTCATTCAAACAAAGCTTTTTGAATCGTATGAAAGTAAAATGCATTTAACAAAGCTAAGTGAATCAAATGAAAGTCAAATGCATTCTACAAAGCTAATTGAATCTAATAAAAGTCAAACACATTCAAACAAAGGTAATTGAATCAAATGAAAGTCAAACACATTCAAACAATGGTTTTTGAATCAAATGAAAGTCTAATGCATTCTATAAAGCTAATTGTATCAAATGAAAATCAAACACATTCAAACAAAGCTATTTAAATCAAATGAAAGTCAAATGCATTCTACAAATCATATTGAATCAAATGAAAGCCAAATGCATTCTACAAAGCTAATTAAATCAAATGAAAGTCAAACACATTCAAACAAAGCTAATTGTATCAAATGAAAATCAAACACATTCAAACAAAGCTTTTTGAATCATATTAAAAGTCAAATGCATTCAAAGAAGCTATTTGAATCAAATGAAAGTCAGATGCATTTTTCAAATCATATTGAATCAAATGAAAGTCAAATGCATTCTACAAAGCTAATTAAATCAAATGAAAGACAAACACATTCAAACAAAGCTAATTATATCAAATGAAAATCAAACACATTCAAACAAAGCTTTTTGAATCATAATAAAAGTCAAATGCATTCAAAGAAGCTATTTGAATCAAATGAAAGTCAGATGCATTTTTCAAATCATATTGAATCAAATGAAAGTCAAATGCATTCTACAAAGCTAATTAAATCAAATATAAGTCAAACACAATAAAACAAAGCTAATTGAATCAAATGAAAGTCAACCACAGTCAAACAAAGCTTTTTTAATCAAAAGAAAGTCAAATGCTTTCAACAAAGCTCATTGAATCAAATGAAAGTCAATTGCATTCTATAAAGCTAATTAAATCAAATGAAAGTCAAACACATTCAAACAAAGCTAATTGATTCAAATGAAAGTCAAACTTATTCAAACAAAGTTTTTGAATCAAAATTAAAGTTATATGCATACAACAAAGCTAATAAAGTCAAATGAAAGTCAAATGCATTTTAAAAGCTAATTGAATCAAATGAAAGTCAAACACATTCAAACAAAGCATTTTGAATCAAATGAAAGTGAAATGCTTTCAACAAAGCTAATTGAATCAAATGAAAGTCAAACTCATTCAAACTAAGCTTTTTGAATCGTATGAAAGTAAAATGCATTTAACAAAGCTAAGTGAATCAAATGAAAGTCAAATGCATTCTACAAAGCTAATTGAATCTAATAAAAGTCAAACACATTCAAACAAAGGTAATTGAATCAAATGAAAGTCAAACACATTCAAACAATGGTTTTTGAATCAAATGAAAGTCTAATGCATTCTATAAAGCTAATTGTATCAAATGAAAATCAAACACATTCAAATAAAGCTATTTAAATCAAATGAAAGTCAAATGCATTCTACAAATCATATTGAATCAAATGAAAGCCAAATGCATTCTACAAAGCTAATTAAATCAAATGAAAGTCAAACACATTCGAACAAAGCTAATTGTATCAAATGAAAATCAAACACATTCAAACAAAGCTTTTTGAATCATATTAAAAGTCAAATGCATTCAAAGAAGCTATTTGAATCAAATGAAAGTCAGATGCATTTTTCAAATCATATTGAATCTGAAAGTCAAATGCATTCTACAAAGCTAATTAAATCAAATGAAAGACAAACACATTCAAACAAAGCTAATTGTATCAAATGAAAATCAAACACATTCAAACAAAGCTTTTTGAATCATATTAAAAGTCAAATGCATTCAAAGAAGCTATTTGAATCAAATGAAAGTCAGATGCATTTTTCAAATCATATTGAATCAAATGAAAGTCAAATGCATTCTACAAAGCTAATTAAATCAAATATAAGTCAAACACAATAAAACAAAGCTAATTGAATCAAATGAAAGTCAACCACAGTCAAACAAAGCTTTTTTAATCAAAAGAAAGTCAAATGCTTTCAACAAAGCTCATTGAATCAAATGAAAGTCAAATGCATTCTATAAAGCTAATTAAATCAAATGAAAGTCAAACACATTCAAACAAAGCTAATTGATTCAAATGAAAGTCAAACTTATTCAAACAAAGTTTTTGAATCAAAATAAAAGTCATATGCATACAACGAAGCTAATAAAGTCAAATGAAAGTCAAATGCATTTTAAAAGCTAATTGAATCAAATGAAAGTCAAACACATTCAAACAAAGCATTTTGAATCAAATGAAAGTGAAATGCTTTCAACAAAGCTAATTGAATCAAATGAAAGTCAAACTCATTCAAACAAAGCTTTTTGAATCGTTTGAAAGTAAAATGCATTTAACAAAGCTAAGTGAATCAAATGAAAGTCAAATGCATTCTACAAAGCTAATTGAATCTAATAAAAGTCAAACACATTCAAACAAAGGTAATTGAATCAAATGAAAGTCAAACACATTCAAACAATGGTTTTTGAATCAAATGAAAGTCTAATGCATTCTACAAAGCTAATTGAATCTAATAAAAGTCAAACACATTCAAACAAAGGTAATTGAATCAAATGAAAGTCAAATGCATTCTACAAAGCATATTGAATCAAATGAAAGTCAAGCATAATCAAACAAAGCTAATTGAATAAATGAATGTCTAATGCATTCTACAACGCCAATTGAATCAAATGAAAGTCAAACACATTTAAACAAAGCTTTTTGAATCAAATCAAAGTAAAATGCATTCATCAAAGCTAATTGAATCAAATGAGAGTCAAATGCATTCTACAAAGATAATTAAATCAAATGAAAGTAAAAACACATTCAAACATAGCTAATTGATTCAAATAAAAGTCAAACACATTCAAACAAAGGTTTTTGAATCATATGAAAGTCAAATGCATTCCAAAAGCCTAATTTAATCAAATGAAAGTCAAATGCATTCTATAAAGCTAATTGAATCAATTGAATGTGAAAAGCATTCAAACAAAGCTAATTGAATCAAATGAAAGTCTAATGCATTCTACAAAGCAAATTGAATCAAATGAAAGTCAAACACATTCAAACAAAACTTTATGAATCTAATGAAAGTCAAATGCATTCAACAAAGCTAATTTAATCAAATGAAAGTCAAACACAATCACACAACGTGATGTGGATCAAGAGGGAAATTCTTTTGAAGAGCCAATCATATTGGTTTTAAGGACAATAGGGTTCGAGCTTGGAGTAAAGAATCAAGAATGGTTAACATGTGCAGCCATTGAAGAAGAAGTCAAGGACCAGTTGGGTTCCGACGACGGCAGCGGCGGCGACTCGCCGATCCGGGTGCCACGCGCCGCCTCCTTAGCTCCAGCCTGAGTCCAGCTACACGGCGGTGGGGCGCGTGTCGATGATGGCGGCGCGTGAGAAGGTGCTTCGGCGGCAGTACGAAAAGAAAGATTTTCCTAACTTAGTTTTTTCTAGAGTTTTTGCTTGCAAGTTTTTACCTTTCACTTGAAAGGGTTTTTCTTGGTTTAAGCAATTAGGAATCTTCTTATTTTCTGTTAATTTAGTTTAAAATAATTTCTATGTCAATTAGGAATTGTTTTAAGAAGTTTTAGGTTAATTAGAACTAGTCTTATTACTAGTTTCCTAGTTCCATTAGAATTGGTTTTCCTATTCTATCTAGGATACTTTGGGATCAAGGCTAGGGTTTTTTCTAGTTTGAATAGACTTAGGAATAGTTAGTTTTAGTCTATAAATAATGTAATTTTCGTGATTTTTCAATAACATTCGAAAATCATTAAAATTCAAGTTAATTGTTTGTTTTGCTTAATTGCTTACAAATTCTTTTGCTAGTTTTCAATTCAAGGAGTTGTTTTGATAATTAGAACGTTCAATTCTTAGTTCTAGGAGTAGTCTAAGTTTTGTTCATCAAAGTACTTAGTTCCAGGAGTGGTCTAGGTAATTTGAGAGGCGTTGAATTCGTTCCAGGAGTGGTCGTTTTCAAAGTCATATCCGGTTCGTTATTCTTAAGTTGTTCGATTTTCTTAGGAAACTCGAAGGGCTTGTGTTTCTTGTGTGATTTTAGATTCTTTATTAAGTAAAGGGGTTTAAATCCACATCACAACGCTATTTGAATCAAATGAAAGTCTAATGCATTCTACTAAGCTAATTGAATCAAAAGAAAGTCAAACACATTAAAACAAAGCTTTTTAAATCAAATAAAAGTCAAATACATTCAACAAAGCTAATTGAATCAAATGAGAGTCAAATGCATTTTATAAAGCTAATTAAATCAAATGAAAGTCAAACACATTAAAACAAAGCTAATTGATTCAAATGAAAGTCAAACACATTCAAACAAAGCTTTTTGAATCAAATTAAAGTCAAATGCATTCATAGAAGCTATTTGAATCAAATGAAAGTCTAATGCATTCTACAAATCATATTGAATCAAATGAAAGCCAAATGCATTCTACAAAGCTAATTAAATCAAATGAAAGTCAAACACATTCAAACAAAGCTAATTGTATCAAATGAAAATCAAACACATTCAAACAAAGCTTTTTGAATCATATTAAAAGTCAAATGCATTCAAAGAAGCTATTTGAATCAAATGAAAGTCAGATGCATTTTTCAAATCATATTGAATCAAATGAAAGTCAAATGCATTCTACAAAGCTAATTAAATCAAATGAAAGTCAAACACAATAAAACAAAGCTAATTGAATCAAATGAAAGTCAACCACAGTCAAACAAAGCTTTTTTAATCAAAAGAAAGTCAAATGCTTTCAACAAAGCTCATTGAATCAAATGAAAGTCAAATGCATTCTATAAAGCTAATTAAATCAAATGAAAGTCAAACACATTCAAACAAAGCTAATTGATTCAAATGAAAGTCAAACTCATTCAAACAAAGTTTTTGAATCAAAATTAAAGTCATATGCATACAACAAAGCTAATAAGTCAAATGATAGTCAAATGCATTTTAAATGCTAATTGAATCAAATGAAAGTCAGACACATTCAAACAAATCATTTTGAATCAAATGAAAGTGAAATGCTTTCAACAAAGCTAATTAAATCAAATGAAAGTCAAACTCATTCAAACAAAGCTTTTTGAATCGTATGAAAGTAAAATGCATTTAACAAAGCTAAGTGAATCAAATGAAAGTCAAATGCATTCTACAAAGCTAATTGAATCTAATAAAAGTCAAACACATTCAAACAAAGGTAATTGAATCAAATGAAAGTCAAACACATTCAAACAATGGTTTTTGAATCAAATGAAAGTCTAATGCGTTCTATAAAGCTAATTGTATCAAATGAAAATCAAACACATTCAAACAAAGCTATTTAAATCAAATGAAAGTCAAATGCATTCTACAAAGCATATTGAATCAAATGAAAGTCAAGCACAATCAAACAAAGATAATTGAATGAAATGAATGTCTAATGCATTCTACAACGCCAATTGAATCAAATGAATGTCAAACACATTCAAACAAAGCTTTTTGAATCAAATCAAAGTAAAATGCATTCATTAAAGCTAATTGTATCAAATGAAATTCAAATGCATTCTACAAAGCAAATTAAATCAAATGAAAGTCAAATACATTCCACAAATCTAATTTAATCAAATGAAAGTCAAATGCATTTTACAAAGCTAATTGAATCAATTGAAAATGAAAAGCATTTAAACAAAGCTAATTGAATCAAATGAAACTCTAATGCATTCTACAAAGCTAATTGAATCAAATGAAAGTCAAACACATTCAAACAAAGCTTTTTGAATCAAATGAAAGTCAAATGCATTCAACAAAGCTAATTGAATCAAATGAAAGTCAAGCACAATCAAACAAAGCTAGTTGAATCAAATGAAAGTCTAATGCATTCTACAACGCCAATTGAATCAAATGAAAGTCAAATGCATTCATCAAAGCTAATTGAATCAAATGAGAGTCAAATGCATTCTACAAAGATAATTAAATCAAATGAAAGTAAAACACATTCAAACATAGCTAATTGATTCAAATAAAAGCCAAACACATTCAAACAAAGGTTTTTGAATCATATGAAAGTCAAATGCATTCCAAAAATCTCATTTAATCAAATGAAAGTCAAATGCATTCTACAAAGCTAATTGAATCAATTGAAAGTGAAAAGCATTCAAACAAAGCTAATTGAATCAAATGAAAATCTAATGCATTCTACAAAGCTAATTGAATCAAATGAAAGTCAAACACATTCAAACAAAACTTTATGAATCTAATGATAGTCAAATGCATTCAACAAAGCTAATTGAATCAAATGAAAGTCAAACACAATCACACAACGCTATTTGAATCAAATGAAAGTCTAATGCATTCTACAAAGCTAATTGAATCAAAAGAAAGTAAAACACATTCATACAAAGCTTTTTAAATCAAATAAAAGTCAAATGCATTCAACAAAGCTAATTGAATCAAATGAGAGTCAAATGCATTTTATAAAGCTAATTAAATCAAATGAAAGTCAAACACATTAAAACAAAGCTAATTGATTCAAATGAAAGTCAAACACATTCAAACAAAGCTTTTTGAATCAAATGAAAGTCAAATGCATTCTTCAAATCATATTGAATCAAATGAAAGCCAAATGCATTCTACAAAGCTAATTAAATCAAATGAAAGTTAAACACATTCAAAGAAAGCTAATTGTATCAAATGAAAATCAAACACATTCGAACAAAGCTTTTTGAATCATATTAAAAGTCAAATGCATTCAAAGAAGCTATTTGAATCAAATGAAAGTCAGATGTGTTTCGGGGTTTTCTGATGTCCTGCGGGAGAGTTACGATTCCAGGACTGGTATCCTTGCGCCTGTACCTGCAAAACAACGGAGACTCCTTGTGGCGGGAGCTCCGCCTCCAACGGTCAAGTTAGTACTTGTTTGAGGAGTGATAAATTCGGAAAGTAAAGGTGGGAGATCTGGTTCCTCTAGGGGAGGAGTGATCAATGTGTTTAGACTTCTCTAGGTGAGAGTCATTCTGCTGAATCCCCTTTAATGAGGATTAATTAAGTATTTATAGTCTTGAGAAGCGTGCCAATCCTAGGTTTAGGTTAACCAGGGCAAATTGGGCTTCTCTCGGACTTCGGGCCTTGGTGGCCATTTTGCCTATTTTGCATATGGGAGGCCACGTGGCGTGGCCTGATTAGTCCATATTGGACCTCTTAGGGTGACAAGTGGCGGACGCTGATTGGCCCACGTGGTGGACACGTGGCAGGTCCGGATTGGTCCATTTGTTATGGGTAATTTTTACCCTAAACATTTGCCCCTCAGAAGGAGTAATTTCTCTTTCCAGGAGGGATTTCTCCTTTCGAAAGTTAGACCGTCGAAGCTTTGCTAGGTCGGCATCTTGTCTAGTTCTAATGGGAGATGGACTTGATTAACTTAGAAAATTTTGATACCTTGGGCGGTATGACATTTTCAAGGTTAATCAATCATAATAATGATTGCCGCCGAACTAGACAGATGTCGATTCTTCGCCCCACTATGCAGATAGCCCCTGATCGAATGGACTGTAAACTATTGCACAAGGGTAAGCATTTAGCATTATTCGGCCGTTAGCCTCTTTTGTTTGAGTAGTAGGGAAGCCAGGCGGCGGAGGCCGGCTGATACCCTTGATTCGCCAATGTTTGTTGGCTATTAGCCCAAGGAGTGGTTACGTAGTAGGAGTAGGGGTTTGAGTGCCCCTGTTTGCCAAAAAACAGGCGGTCTACTCAAACCTTTTAGGTTCCATACCAAGTTTGAGGGAGTGCCTATGAGTTGACTTTGGTGTTACTCAGTCGCCGTCACTCCTGCTTGAGTAGTAAAGGTACCAGGCGGCGGAGGCCGGCTGAACCTTTTGATTCGCCAATGTTTGTTGGCTATTAACTCAAGAGGTACCCCCTGAATTTATCCCAAGTAATACAGGGGGTCATCCGACTCAGATGTCAACTGCTACCACTGGTTTGGTTAGTGATAGAGTTATCCTTGTCTCAAAAACGGCTACGTGGTTGCCCTTGGGGACAGTCGTATAGGTGCCGTGTAATTAGTTTATAGAGCAATGTTCCACCCAAAAGGGAGCTGCTCTCTGCGAAGAATTTCATCCGGAGGGATGCCGTCGGACGCCTGCTATGATGTTGGGACAGGTCGTATTAGTTTAAAAATTGGATCAGTTTGCTTGGCGCCTGGGCTGATTATCGGGCCTGTGGCCTTAGTTAGTTCTTGGCGAACGTAGGTGCTAAGTAAGAAGAGGGCAGCCGCTTGTTTAGGCACATGGTCGGCCTGGCCCTAATCTTTTTTAGCTAAGTATAAGGGGGTTGGTTGTGTGCTTTGGAACCAGTCGGCCCTCTTCTATGGAGAGTAGCCGACTATATGTCCAGACGGCATGCCCCTCTAGTGATAGAGTAAAATAATCAAA
Organism: Chenopodium quinoa; assembly: GCF_001683475.1. Lineage (NCBI taxonomy): Eukaryota > Viridiplantae > Streptophyta > Magnoliopsida > Caryophyllales > Amaranthaceae > Chenopodium > Chenopodium quinoa. Next base: position 124,492 of record NW_018745654.1, read on the forward strand.
GCAGAGAGTAGCCGACTATAGAGGTATCGCTGCTATACTCAATGGAGAGTAGCCGACTGTAAAGGTACAGCGGCATGCCCCTCTGATGATATAGTGATATAATCAATGGAGAGTAGCCGACTGTAAAGGTACAAGCGGCATGCCCCTCTGAATTAGTATCAAGTATTGAAATAATTTCAAGTGTTAGAGTAGATAGATCACTTAGCTCCCTTCCATGGAGGATTGATGACTCTACTATCTTCGAATGGGGACAGGTGGTCGTGCTAAACTTGTTAATGTGGTTTGCGACCTCGCTGCTCGGCCTACACATTTGCCGCCGGTCTTTAGCCCCTTAGTGAAATTAATGAGGGTCGACTGCTTTCATAGCTACGAGACTTCGTCGTATAGGGGGCCGACTACTATTCATGCTGCCTCTCTTGCTTGATAGACTTAGGCAATATTTTTTGAGAGGATCTTATGTTTTTGTCTTATTCTCATGCATGAGAATGACAATTAGCCATACTGTTAGGCAGCATTTTTTATTTTTTATTTATTTTTATCATAATAATGATTGAGGTCGCCTAAACCAAGGCTACGAAACCATGATAATCATACCACCAGACATTCAGCATGCCGCTTGCTTTCATTTGGCAAGACATCCAATCTTCTCAGCTTCAAAATCACGATGCATGATCATGATGATGTTGGGCTTAGCATAATGACGCTAGTTGTACCCATGATAATTTTCTTGATGATAATTTCTTTCGTGTAACAGCCGGCTGTTTAGAGCTGGCAGGTCGGGTGCTTAGTGGCTGGGTTGGGGCCGGCTGCCGCCAGCTGGCTTTGAGGAACGATGCCTAGGAGCCGGTTGTTCAAGCATATGTGTCATAAAGCTGGCTGTATTGAGGCAGTTGGGAGCCTTGTATTTTGACGCCTGCTTTCATTAGTTTAGCGAGGACACTAGGTGTAGTTAAACAGCCAAAGACTCGACTAGCTAGGTGCATCTCTGTGCTCAACCACTAATGCCGGCTGTAGCCTAAGGTCGGCTTGGCTTGTGCGGGCGCCTCAATGGTGGAATGGCAACGAGGGCCGCCTATTCTGAAAATTTACCAACGACTTCTCAAATTCAGGCGTCTATACCCATCTTGCCTATCCAGCCATGCATAACATTCTCTCGTTCTCGCATATGCTGCTTTATTAGAGCTAGCTTGAAGTTCGACATTGAGATATCGTCTTGCACATTCTCAAACAAGGAACTTTTTGGTGTTAAACGGTTTCGGACACCATTAATAACCAAGGTGCGCAGCCGGCAATCGAGAGTTTGAGTTCAACATTTTACTTACATTTTACTTGAGTTTGAGTTTGAGCTCATGCCTTTTCAACCAAGTGCCGACTGTTTTAGCCGCCATGTAGCCGCCTGCTTTCTTGGGCGAGACGCCAATGCCCAGCTTTCACAATAAGAGAATTAGCACATGAACAAGTTTAAGCATTCACTCTCATGGCCGATTATATTACTACGAGCCAAGCGCTACTCCTCTCGGCAGGCCGTGAGGTTTGAGGTTTATATGTGCGAGTATGTTGGCTATTTACTTTTGGAAGATCAAGCTGGAACCAAACTCATTTGTATCAAGAATACTTGGCATTATATTTTTGAGCAAAAACCATGCGGTTATACCATGATAAAACATCATATAGAGCAGGCTGGTCTTATCACAATAGCAAAGATCATAGATGCTCGCATGCCGGGGCCGTTTTTGAACCTCAAATAAACCGAGCACAATGGTTTTTTTGGGTATGGCTGGCTGTAATCTTGAGGAGCACTTGTGATTGTGTAATTATTCACGGCATTCTTGCTTTAAATACATATAGCCGGTTTTTCAAGGCTACCCTCGACGAGCACCGGCTGTTTGGCTGACCGAATGCCGACTAACTCTATAATGTCGCCTGCTCTCAAATGCTGAGAGTGTCGGATGTTTTATCAAGAGCTAACTAATGTTGCGTAGAGATGGCTGGCTGCGATTCATGCACCTAACTCTTGTTTTTTACGGCTGGTTTTCGGTTTTGTATCAGCCAGACCAAGACCCACTAGTTGACCCGCATATGATGCAAGCTGGAAAAAGTTTCATTTGAATTGAAATACATATGGCATTATAAATGTTGGGTGAGCATATATGGAGCTGGCCGGATGTATTGCTTGCAGCCTTTGATGCCGCCTATATCAAACAGATGCTTGGCATGAGGAGAAGTCTGCCTGGTTAGAAGCTCACAAACGAATTCTTCCAGAATTTACTCAGTAATTAAGATTCACCTTGGGTAAGAGCTTCCTCACGGTAATTGCAACAGAAACAATTGACAATCCTCAATAGGGTGCCGCTTGTTTTTACATGACTAGCCGTTTAATCATTGCTTTGGTTGCAAGGGCCACCTGATTTAATCATTACTGCCGCCTAGTTGGCTGATACTAGGCCGGCTGTTTTTAGCGACTGGATGCATTTAACAAAACCATTGTGAAGGCCGGCTGTTTTAGTGCCTCTAGCTGGGACTGAGTTGGAGATGGTTGTTCCGTAACGTTCAGGTTTAATAGTGAAGGACCGAATGTTTAGCAGCTGCATAGATTGCCGTTTGTTTGCATTTCATCGTTAGCATGGCCGGATGCGTTGCACCAACCAACTGCTCATGGGGTGTTCTTGTTTCTTTATATGAGCACCTGTTGTTCTCCCACTTGCCGCCTGCTCATACCACACGTGCATCGAAACCATTCGTGTTAGTAGCTGGCATCGTGTTCACCAAATTTGCATGTTTAGGCAAGCTCTCCACTACCAGTGCAAGTATGAAGAGCAGTAGTAGCATGCGCATATTCAACCATAGCAACAACATATATTGGCCGGCTGGTTAAAAATACCATCTTGATGCCGATTGCTTGTGCTCTGTCAAGAAAGGTTTGGCAAAGGTGATGTTGGATGATACTGTGATTAGTTTGAGAACTAAGAGAGGTGCCTTAAGTATCCATTTTCGGCTTCAAGGGTGTAATGCTCACAACGTTTTGAGAGTCGATTGTATGCTAGCGTCTATGGCCCTCATTAAAGAGTTCCGGCTATTTTAGAGCTAGTAAGCCGACTGCTTTGTGGCTGAGTTGGAGTCGATTGCCGCCTACTAGCTTTGAAGAATGAAGCCTGGGTGTCGGTTTGTTCAAGAAGCATAAGGGCCATTACTCCACCTAGCATTTGCGAATCGTTTCAAAAGCTGAGTGTTTAGTGGGCGACGGTTATGATCATGTAAGTCTTGTTTGGTCTCCATGTTATACGACACATGCCTTGGTTTATATACCCTTGGTATTGTGCCTTGTCACTTGAAGAGCCGCCTCCTTGTTATGATCACATGGGACTTTGCCACCTAGTCGGTCTAAGTGACGTGTGGCTAGCAATGTGCTTCTCACGTAATGATATGAAGTAGTCAGCGCTTGATTCCATGTTTACCTTCGTTGTATACATATACAAGGTGGTATTAGGCGGCCTAACTTTGCATACCTTCTTTGCCACCTTTTTTTTTTTTTTTTTTTTTTTTTTTTTTTTTGTAAAATCATAATAATGATTTAATAATTATACCAGCCTACAAGCTTGACCATCCGACTCCCAACATTTGTTCGTATGACGCATGCAGTACTTGGCCGCCTGGCCGGATGCTCGGAGGCTGGTCTTCTACTGGTTGTAACCATTGAGTGTCATGCTAGGCGCATGTAACTTTAATCGGGGTTGGTTAGACCTGGCCAACTGCTTATATTGCCGCCTGGTCTATAAATTTAGCATGGGCAAGAACTATGTCGGCTGTACCCTGTGAGTGGTAGCACACTTTTGTGAGGGTGAGTACCGCCTGTCTGACTCTCATGGTTAGATTTTGAATACCTCATGGAGGTATGGTGGAGACTGTCTTGAAAATAAGACGTAGAGGCCGACTCTAATAGTCGGTCATCCTTCTTCTGCTCCAGCAACATTCGAGCATCAGAGAATGTTCTCTTTGACTCGTCCGGTTGAACATAACGGATGGGCTTTCTCTTCCCTTGTGAAGGGAAGTGACACTTCGTTTAGTCGATCACTGGCGACTGCCTTACCCCAGGCTTTGGCTAGGGGTCGCCACACGATCCTTAACAAGTCTAGTTCTCCCGGGGTGGGAGGACGTTCCGGCCGACTGTTCCTTTGCGTTCTCTTTTTAATTAGCTCCTGGATTTCTCCCTTGAAACCTCTCATGAAAGACATGAGTTCGTTTCTGCTAACAGGAGCATACCCCTCGATCGCCTGTTGATGCTCAGGCGGTGGGACGGGTACGTCGAGCTCTAAGGGACCCGTCGGGGGTCGTGTGAGCCTCAACATCGATTTCATTGTCGGTGTCCTGGTCCGACTGAACCAGGGGGTCGTCCATGGGACGCTTGTCACTTAGAATCGGTACAAACTGTGATGCCATCTCGAAAGTACTCTCCCCACAGACGGCGCCAAAATGTTTTGGGGTTTTCTGATGTCCTGCGGGAGAGTTACGATTCCAGGACTGGTATCCTTGCGCCTGTACCTGCAAAACAACGGAGACTCCTTGTGGTGGGAGCTCCGCCTCCAACGGTCAAGTTAGTACTTGTTTGAGGAGTGATAAATGCGGAAAGTAAAGGTGGGAGATCTGGTTCCTCTAGGGGAGGAGTGATCAATGTGTTTAGACTTCTCTAGGTGAGAGTCATTCTGCTGAATCCCCTTTAATGAGGATTAATTAAGTATTTATAGTCTTGAGAAGCGTGCCAATCCTAGGTTTAGGTTAACCAGGGCAAATTGGGCTTCTCTCGGACTTTGGGCCTTGGTGGCCATTTTGCCTATTTGGCATATGGGAGGCCACGTGGCGTGGCCTGATTAGTCCATATTGGACCTCTTAGGGTGACAAGTGGAGGACGCTGATTGGCCCACGTGGTGGACACGTGGCAGGTCCGGATTGGTCCATTTGTCATGGGTAATTTTTACCCTAAACAAGATGCATTTTTCAAATCATATTGAATCAAATGACAGTCAAATGCATTCTACAAAGCTAATTAAATCAAATGAAAGTCAAACACAATAAAACAAAGCTAATTGAATCAAATGAAAGTCAACCACAGTCAAACAAAGCTTTTTTAATCAAAAGAAAGTCAAATGCTTTCAACAAAGCTCATTGAATCAAATGAAAGTCAAATGCATTCTATAAAGCTAATTAAATCAAATGAAAGTCAAACACATTCAAACAAAGCTAATTGATTCAAATGAAAGTCAAACTCATTCAAACAAAGTTTTTGAATCAAAATTAAAGTCATATGCATACAACAAAGCTAATAAAGTCAAATGAAAGTCAAATGCATTTTAAAAGCTAATTGAATCAAATGAAAATCAAACACATTCAAACAAAGCATTTTGAATCAAATGAAAGTGAAATGCTTTCAACAAAGCTAATTGAATCAAATGAAAGTCAAACCCATTCAAACAAAGCTTTTTGAATCGTATGAAAGTAAAATGCATTTTACAAAGCTAAGTGAATCAAATAAAGTCAAATGCATTCTACAAAGCTAATTGAATCTAATAAAAGTCAAACACATTCAAACAAAGGTAATTGAATCAAATGAAAGTCAAACACATTCAAACAAAGCTTTTTTAATCAAATGAAAGTCAAATACTTTCAACAAAGCTAATTGAATCAAATGAAAGTCATTTGCATTCTATAAAACTAATTAAATCAAATGAAAGTCAAACACATTCAAACAAAGCTAATTGATTCAAATAAAAGCCAAACTCATTCAAACAAAGTTTTTGATTCAAAATTAAATTCATATGCATTCTACAAAGCTAATAAAGTCAAATGAAAGTCAAATGCATTCTAAAAAGCTAATTGAATCAAATGAAAGTCAAACACATTCAAACAAAGCTTTTTGAATCATATTAAAAGTCAAATGCATTCAAAGAAGCTATTTGAATCAAATGAAAGTCAGATGCATTTTTCAAATCATATTGAATCAAATGAAAGTCAAATGCATTCTACAAAGCTAATTGAATCAAATGAAAGTCAACCACAGTCAAACAAAGCTTTTTTAATCAAAAGAAAGTCAAATGCTTTCAACAAAGCTCATTGAATAAAATGAAAGTCAAATGCATTCTATAAAGCTAATTAAATCAAATGAAAGTCAAACACATTCAAACAAAGCTAATTGATTCAAATGAAAGTCAAACTCATTCAAACAAAGTTTTTGAATCAAAATTAAAGTTATATGCATACAACAAAGCTAATAAAGACAAATGAAAGTCAAATGCATTTTAAAAGCTAATTGAATCAAATGAAAATCAAACACATTCAGACAAAGCATTTTGAATCAAATGAAAGTGAAATGCTTTCAACAAAGCTAATTGAATCAAATGAAAGTCAAACTCATTCAAACAAAGCTTTTTGAATCGTATGAAAGTAAAATGCATTTAACAAAGCTAAGTGAATCAAATGAAAGTCAAATGCATTCTACAAAGCTAATTGAATCTAATAAAAGTCAAACACATTCAAACAAAGCTAATTGAATCAAATGAAAGTCAAACACATTCAAACAATGGTTTTTGAATCAAATGAAAGTCTAATGCATTCTATAAAGCTAATTGTATCAAATGAAAATCAAACACATTCAAACAAAGCTATTTAAATCAAATGAAAGTTAAATGCATTCTATAAAGCATATTGAATCAAATGAAAGTCAAACACATTCAAACATAGCTAATTGATTCAAATAAAGTCAAACATATTCAAACAAAGCTTTTTAAATCATATGAAAGTCAAATGCATTCCACAAAGCTAATTTAGTAAAATGAAAGTCAAATGCATTTTACAAAGCTAATTGAATCAATTGAAAATGAAAAGCATTCAAACAAAGCTAATTGAATCAAATGAAACTCTAATGCATTCTACAAAGCTAATTGAATCAAATGAAAGTCAAACACATTCAAACAAAGCTTTTTAAATCAAATGAAAGTCAAATGCATTCAACAAAGCTAATTGAATCAAATGAAAGTCAAACACAATCAAACAAAGCTAATTGAATCAAATGAAAGTCTAATGCATTCTACAACGCCAATTGAATCAAATGAAAGTCAACCACAGTCAAACAAAGCTTTTTTAATCAAAAGAAAGTCAAATGCTTTCAACAAAGCTCATTGAATCAAATGAAAGTCAAATGCATTCTATAAAGCTAATTTAATCAAATGAAAGTCAAACACATTCAAACAAAGCTAATTGATTCAAATGAAAGTCAAACTCTTTCAAACAAAGGTTTTTGAATCATATGAAAGTCAAATGCATTCCAAAAACCTAATTTAATCAAATGAAAGTCAAATGCATTCTACAAAGCTAATTGAATCAATTGAAAGTGAAAAGCATTCAAACAAAGCTAATTGAATCAAATGAAAGTCTAATGCATTCTACAAAGCTAATTGAATCAAATGAAAGTCAAACACATTCAAACAAAACTTTATGAATCTAATGAAAGTCAAATGCATTCAACAAAGCTAATTTAATCAAATGAAAGTCAAACACAATCACACAACGCTATTTGAATCAAATGAAAGTCTAATGCATTCTACAAAGCTAATTAAATCAAAAGAAAGTCAAACACATTCAAACAAAGTTTTTTAAATCAAATAAAAGTCAAATGCATTCAACAAAGCTAATTGAATCAAATGAGAGTCAAATGCATTTTATAAAGCTAATTAAATCAAATGAAAGTCAAACACATTAAAACAAAGCTAATTGATTCAAATGAAAGTCAAACACATTCAAACAAAGCTTTTTGAATCAAGTTAAAGTCAAATGCATTCATAGAGGCTATTAGAATCAAATGAAAGTCAAATGCATTCTTCAAATCATATTGAATCAAATGAAAGCTAAATGCATTCTACAAAGCTAATTAAATCAAATGAAAGTCAAACACATTCAAACAAAACCAATTGTATCAAATGAAAATCAAACACATTCAAACAAAGCTTTTTGAATCATATTAAAAGTGAAATGCATTCAAAGAAGCTATTTGAATCAAATGAAAGTCAGATGCATTTTTCAAATCATATTGAATCAAATGAAAGTCAAATGCATTCTACAAAGCTAATTAAATCAAATAAATGTCAAACACATTCAAACGAAACCAATTGTATCAAATGAAAATCAAACACATTCAAACAAAGCTTTTTGAATCATATTAAAAGTGAAATGCATTCAAAGAAGCTATTTGAATCAAATGAAAGTCAGATGCATTTTTCAAATCATATTGAATCAAATGAAAGTCAAATGCATTCTACAAAGCTAATTAAATCAAATGAATGTCAAACACAATAAAACAAAGCTAATTGAATCAAATGAAAGTCAACCACAGTCAAACAAAGCTTTTTTAATCAAAAGAAAGTCAAATGCTTTCAACAAAGCCCATTGAATCAAATGAAAATCAAATGCATTCTATAAAGCTAATTAAATCAAATGAAAGTCAAACACATTCAAACAAAGCTAATTGATTCAAATGAAAGTCAAACTCATTCAAACAAAGTTTTTGAATCAAAATTAAAGTCATATGCATACAACAAAGCTAATAAAGTCAAATGAAAGTCAAATGCATTTTAAAAGCTAATTGAATCAAATGAAAGTCAAACACATTCAAACAAAGCATTATGAATCAAATGAAAGTGAAATGCTTTCAACAAAGCTAATTGAATCAAATGAAAGTCAAACTCATTCAAACAAAGCTTTTTGAATCGTATGAAAGTAAAATGCATTTATCAAAGCTAAGTGAATCAAATGAAAGTCAAATGCATTCTACAAAGCTAATTGATTCTAATAAAAGTCAAACACATTCAAACAAAGGTAATAAAATCAAATGAAAGTCAAACACATTCAAACAATGGTTTTTGAATCAAATGAAAGTGTATTGCTTTCTATAAAGCTAATTGTATCAAATGAAAATCAAACACATTCAAACAAAGCTATTTAAATCAAATGAAAGTCAAATGCATTCTATAAAGCATATTGAATCAAATGAAAGTCAAACACATTCAAACATAGCTAATTGATTCAAATAAAAGTCAAACATATTCAAACAAAGCTTTTTAAATCATATGAAAGTAAAATGCATTCCACAAAGCCAATTAAATAAAATGAAAGTCAAATGCATTTTACAAAGCTAATTGAATCAATTGAAAATGAAAAGCATTCAAACAAAGCTAATTGAATCAAATGAAACTCTAATGCATTCTACAAAGCTAATTGACTCAAATGAAAGTCAAACACATTCAAAAAAAGCTTTTTGAATCAAATGAAAGTCAAATGCATTCAACAAAGCTAATTGAATCAAATGAAAGTCAAACACAATCAAACAAAGCTAATTGAATCAAATGAAAGTCTAATGCATTCTACAACGCCAATTGAATCAAATGAAAGTCAAACACATTCAAACAAAGCTTTTTGAATCAAATGAAAGTCAAATGCATTCATCAAAGCTAATTGAATCAAATGAGAGTCAAATGCATTCTACAAAGATAATTAAATCAAATGACAGTAAAACACATTCAAACATAGCTAATTGATTCAAATAAAAGTCAAACACATTCAAACAAAGGTTTTTGAATCATATGAAAGTCAAATGCATTCCAAAAACCTAATTTAATCAAATGAAAGTCAAATGCATTCTACAAAGCTAATTGAATCAATTGAAAGTGAAAAGCATTCAAACAAAGCTAATTGAATCAAATGAAAGTCTAATGCATTCTACAAAGCTAATTGAATCAAATGAAAGTCAAACACATTCAAACAAAGCTTTTTTAATCAAAAGAAAGTCAAATGCTTTCAACAAAGCCCATTGAATCAAATGAAAGTCAAATGCATTCTATAAAGCTAATTAAATCAAATGAAAGTCAAACAATTCAAACAAAGCTAATTGATTCAAATGAAAGTCAAACTCATTCAAACAAAGTTTTTGAATCAAAATTAAAGTCATATGCATACAACAAAGCTAATAAAGTCAAATGAAAGTCAAATGCATTTTACAAAGCTAATTGAATCAATTGAAAATGAAAAGCATTCAAACAAACTAATTGAATCAAATGAAACTCTAATGCATTCTACAAAGCTAATTGAATCAAATGAAAGTGAAACACATTCAAAAAAAGCTTTTTGAATCAAATGAAAGTCAAATGCATTCAACAAAGCTAATTGAATCAAATGAAAGTCAAACACAATCAAACAAAGCTAATTGAATCAAATGAAAGTCTAATGCATTCTACAACGCCAATTGAATCAAATGAAAGTCAAACACATTCAAACAATGCTTTTTGAATCAAATGAAAGTCAAATGCATTCATCAAAGCTAATTGAATCAAATGAGAGTCAAATGCATTCTACAAAGATAATTAAATCAAATGACAGTAAAACACATTCAAACATAGCTAATTGATTCAAATAAAAGTCAAACACATTCAAACAAAGGTTTTTGAATCATATGAAAGTCAAATGCATTCCAAAAACCTAATTTAATCAAATGAAAGTCAAATGCATTCTACAAAGCTAATTGAATCAATTGAAAGTGAAAAGCATTCAAACAAAGCTAATTGAATCAAATGAAAGTCTAATGCATTCTACAAAGCTAATTGAATCAAATGAAAGTCAAACACATTCAAACAAAACTTTATGAATCTAATGAAAGTCAAATGCATTCAACAAAGCTAATTTAATCAAATGAAAGTCAAACACAATCACACAACGCTATTTGAATCAAATGAAAGTCTAATGCATTCTACAAAGCTAATTGAATCAAAAGAAAGTCAAACACATTCAAACAAAGCTTTTTAAATCAAATAAAAGTCAAATGCATTCAACAAAGCTAATTGAATCAAATGAGAGTCAAATGCATTTTATAAAGCTAATTAAATCAAATGAAAGTCAAACACATTAAAACAAAGCTAATTGATTCAAATGAAAGTCAAACACATTCAAACAAAGCTTTTTGAATCAAGTTAAAGTCAAATGCATTCATAGAGGCTATTAGAATCAAATGAAAGTCAAATGCATTCTTCAAATCATATTGAATCAAATGAAAGCTAAATGCATTCTACAAAGCTAATTAAATCAAATGAAAGTCAAACACATTCAAACAAAACCAATTGTATCAAATGAAAATCAAACACATTCAAACAAAGCTTTTTGAATCATATTAAAAGTGAAATGCATTCAAAGAAGCTATTTGAATCAAATGAAAGTCAGATGCATTTTTCAAATCATATTGAATCAAATGAAAGTCAAATGCATTCTACAAAGCTAATTAAATCAAATGAATGTCAAACACAATAAAACAAAGCTAATTGAATCAAATGAAAGTCAACCACAGTCAAACAAAGCTTTTTTAATCAAAAGAAAGTCAAATGCTTTCAACAAAGCCCATTGAATCAAATGAAAGTCAAATGCATTCTATAAAGCCAATTAAATCAAATGAAAGTCAAACAATTCAAACAAAGCTAATTGATTCAAATGAAAGTCAAACTCATTCAAACAAAGTTTTTGAATCAAAATTAAAGTCATATGCATACAACAAAGCTAATAAAGTCAAATGCATTTTAAAAGCTAATTGAATCAAATGAAAGTCAAACACATTCAAACAAACCATTATGAATCAAATGAAAGTGAAATGCTTTCAACAAAGCTAATTGAATCAAATGAAAGTCAAACTCATTCAAACAAAGCTTTTTGAATCGTATGAAAGTAAAATGCATTTAACAAAGCTAAGTGAATGAAATGAAAGTCAAATGCATTCTACAAAGCTAATTGATTCTAATAAAAGTCAAACACATTCAAACAAAGGTAATAAAATCAAATGAAAGTCAAACACATTCAAACAATGGTTTTTGAATCAAATGAAAGTGTATTGCTTTCTATAAAGCTAATTGTATCAAATGAAAATCAAACACATTCAAACAAAGCTATTTAAATCAAATGAAAGTCAAATGCATTCTATAAAGCATATTGAATCAAATGAAAGTCAAACACATTCAAACATAGCTAATTGATTCAAATAAAAGTCAAACATATTCAAACAAAGCTTTTTAAATCATATGAAAGTAAAATGCATTCCACAAAGCCAATTAAATAAAATGAAAGTCAAATGCATTTTACAAAGCTAATTGAATCAATTGAAAATGAAAAGCATTCAAACAAAGCTAATTGAATCAAATGAAACTCTAATGCATTCTACAAAGCTAATTGAATCAAATGAAAGTCAAACACATTCAAAAAAAGCTTTTTGAATCAAATGAAAGTCAAATGCATTCAACAAAGCTAATTGAATCAAATGAAAGTCAAACACAATCAAACAAAGCTAATTGAATCAAATGAAAGTCAAACACATTCAAACAATGCTTTTTGAATCAAATGAAAGTCAAATGCATTCATCAAAGCTAATTGAATCAAATGAGAGTCAAATGCATTCTACAAAGATAATTAAATCAAATGACAGTAAAACACATTCAAACATAGCTAATTGATTCAAATAAAAGTCAAACACATTCAAAAAAAGGTTTTTGAATCATATGAAAGTCAAATGCATTCCGAAAACCTAATTTAATCAAATGAAAGTCAAATGCATTCTACAAAGCTAATTGAATCAATTGAAAGTGAAAAGCATTCAAACAAAGCTAATTGAATCAAATGAAAGTCTAATGCATTAAACAAAGCTAATTGAATCAAATGAAAGTCAAACACATTCAAACAAAACTTTATGAATCTAATGAAAGTCAAATGCATTCAACAAAGCTAATTTAATCAAATGAAAGTCAAACACAATCACACAACGCTATTTGAATCAAATGAAAGTCTAATGCATTCTACAAAGCTAATTGAATCAAAAGAAAGTCAAACACATTCAAACAAAGCTTTTTAAATCAAATAAAAGTCAAATGCATTCAACAAAGCTAATTGAATCAAATGAGAGTCAAATGCATTTTATAAAGCTAATTAAATCAAATGAAAGTCAAACACATTAAAACAAAGCTAATTGATTCAAATGAAAGTCAAACACATTCAAACAAAGCTTTTTGAATCAAGTTAAAGTCAAATGCATTCATAGAGGCTATTAGAATCAAATGAAAGTCAAATGCATTCTTCAAATCATATTGAATCAAATGAAAGCTAAATGCATTCTACAAAGCTAATTAAATCAAATGAAAGTCAAACACATTCAAACAAAACCAATTGTATCAAATGAAAATCAAACACATTCAAACAAAGCTTTTTGAATCATATTAAAAGTGAAATGCATTCAAAGAAGCTATTTGAATCAAATGAAAGTCAGATGCATTTTTAAAATCATATTGAATCAAATGAAAGTCAAATGCATTCTACAAAGCTAATTAAATCAAATGAATGTCAAACACAATAAAACAAAGCTAATTGAATCAAATGAAAGTCAACCACAGTCAAACAAAGCTTTTTTAATCAAAAGAAAGTCAAATGCTTTCAACAAAGCCCATTGAATCAAATGAAAGTCAAATGCATTCTATAAAGCCAATTAAATCAAATGAAAGTCAAACAATTCAAACAAAGCTAATTGATTCAAATGAAAGTCAAACTCATTCAAACAAAGTTTTTGAATCAAAATTAAAGTCATATGCATACAACAAAGCTAATAAAGTCAAATGAAAGTCAAATGCATTTTAAAAGCTAATTGAATCAAATGAAAGTCAAACACATTCAAACAAAGCATTATGAATCAAATGAAAGTGAAATGCTTTCAACAAAGCTAATTGAATCAAATGAAAGTCAAACCCATTCAAACAAAGCTTTTTGAATCGTATGAAAGTAAAATGCATTTAACAAAGCTAAGTGAATCAAATGAAAGTCAAATGCATTCTACAAAGCTAATTGATTCTAATAAAAGTCAAACACATTCAAACAAAGGTAATAAAATCAAATGAAAGTCAAACACATTCAAACAATGGTTTTTGAATCAAATGAAAGTGTATTGCTTTCTATAAAGCTAATTGTATCAAATGAAAATCAAACACATTCAAACAAAGCTATTTAAATCAAATGAAAGTCAAATGCATTCTATAAAGCATATTGAATCAAATGAAAGTCAAACACATTCAAACATAGCTAATTGATTCAAATAAAAGTCAAACATATTCAAACAAAGCTTTTTAAATCATATGAAAGTAAAATGCATTCCACAAAGCCAATTAAATAAAATGAAAGTCAAATGCATTTTACAAAGCTAATTGAATCAATTGAAAATGAAAAGCATTCAAACAAAGCTAATTGAATCAAATGAAACTCTAATGCATTCTACAAAGCTAATTGAATCAAATGAAAGTCAAACACATTCAAAAAAAGCTTTTTGAATCAAATGAAAGTCAAATGCATTCAACAAAGCTAATTGAATCAAATGAAAGTCAAACACAATCAAACAAAGCTAATTGAATCAAATGAAAGTCTAATGCATTCTACAACGCCAATTGAATCAAATGAAAGTCAAACACATTCAAACAATGCTTTTTGAATCAAATGAAAGTCAAATGCATTCATCAAAGCTAATTGAATCAAATGAGAGTCAAATGCATTCTACAAAGATAATTAAATCAAATGACAGTAAAACACATTCAAACATAGCTAATTGATTCAAATAAAAGTCAAACACATTCAAAAAAAGGTTTTTGAATCATATGAAAGTCAAATGCATTCCAAAAACCTAATTTAATCAAATGAAAGTCAAATGCATTCTACAAAGCTAATTGAATCAATTGAAAGTGAAAAGCATTCAAACAAAGCTAATTGAATCAAATGAAAGTCTAATGCATTAAACAAAGCTAATTGAATCAAATGAAAGTCAAACACATTCAAACAAAACTTTATGAATCTAATGAAAGTCAAATGCATTCAACAAAGCTAATTTAATCAAATGAAAGTCAAACACAATCACACAACGCTATTTGAATCAAATGAAAGTCTAATGCATTCTACAAAGCTAATTGAATCAAAAGAAAGTCAAACACATTCAAACAAAGCTTTTTAAATCAAATAAAAGTCAAATGCATTCAACAAAGCTAATTGAATCAAATGAGAGTCAAATGCATTTTATAAAGCTAATTAAATCAAATGAAAGTCAAACACATTAAAACAAAGCTAATTGATTCAAATGAAAGTCAAACACATTCAAACAAAGCTTTTTGAATCAAGTTAAAGTCAAATGCATTCATAGAGGCTATTAGAATCAAATGAAAGTCAAATGCATTCTTCAAATCATATTGAATCAAATGAAAGCTAAATGCATTCTACAAAGCTAATTAAATCAAATGAAAGTCAAACACATTCAAACAAAACCAATTGTATCAAATGAAAATCAAACACATTCAAACAAAGCTTTTTGAATCATATTAAAAGTGAAATGCATTCAAAGAAGCTATTTGAATCAAATGAAAGTCAGATGCATTTTTCAAATCATATTGAATCAAATGAAAGTCAAATGCATTCTACAAAGCTAATTAAATCAAATGAATGTCAAACACAATAAAACAAAGCTAATTGAATCAAATGAAAGTCAACCACAGTCAAACAAAGCTTTTTTAATCAAAAGAAAGTCAAATGCTTTCAACAAAGCCCATTGAATCAAATGAAAGTCAAATGCATTCTATAAAGCCAATTAAATCAAATGAAAGTCAAACAATTCAAACAAAGCTAATTGATTCAAATGAAAGTCAAACTCATTCAAACAAAGTTTTTGAATCAAAATTAAAGTCATATGCATACAACAAAGCTAATAAAGTCAAATGAAAGTCAAATGCATTTTAAAAGCTAATTGAATCAAATGAAAGTCAAACACATTCAAACAAAGCATTATGAATCAAATGAAAGTGAAATGCTTTCAACAAAGCTAATTGAATCAAATTAAAGTCAAACCCATTCAAACAAAGCTTTTTGAATCGTATGAAAGTAAAATGCATTTAACAAAGCTAAGTGAATCAAATGAAAGTCAAATGCATTCTACAAAGCTAATTGATTCTAATAAAAGTCAAACACATTCAAACAAAGGTAATAAAATCAAATGAAAGTCAAACACATTCAAACAATGGTTTTTGAATCAAATGAAAGTGTATTGCTTTCTATAAAGCTAATTGTATCAAATGAAAATCAAACACATTCAAACAAAGCTATTTAAATCAAATGAAAGTCAAATGCATTCTATAAAGCATATTGAATCAAATGAAAGTCAAACACATTCAAACATAGCTAATTGATTCAAATAAAAGTCAAACATATTCAAACAAAGCTTTTTAAATCATATGAAAGTAAAATGCATTCCACAAAGCCAATTAAATAAAATGAAAGTCAAATGCATTTTACAAAGCTAATTGAATCAATTGAAAATGAAAAGCATTCAAACAAAGCTAATTGAATCAAATGAAACTCTAATACATTCTACAAAGCTAATTGAATCAAATGAAAGTCAAACACATTCAAAAAAAGCTTTTTGAATCAAATGAAAGTCAAATGCATTCAACAAAGCTAATTGAATCAAATGAAAGTCAAACACAATCAAACAAAGCTAATTGAATCAAATGAAAGTCTAATGCATTCTACAACGCCAATTGAATCAAATGAAATTCAAACACATTCAAACAATGCTTTTTGAATCAAATGAAAGTCAAATGCATTCATCAAAGCTAATTGAATCAAATGAGAGTCAAATGCATTCTACAAAGATAATTAAATCAAATGACAGTAAAACACATTCAAACATAGCTAATTGATTCAAATAAAAGTCAAACACATTCAAACAAAGGTTTTTGAATCATATGAAAGTCAAATGCATTCCAAAAACCTAATTTAATCAAATGAAAGTTAAATGCATTCTACAAAGCTAATTGAATCAATTGAAAGTGAAAAGCATTCAAACAAAGCTAATTGAATCAAATGAAAGTCTAATGCATTAAACAAAGCTAATTGAATCAAATGAAAGTCAAACACATTCAAACAAAACTTTATGAATCTAATGAAAGTCAAATGCATTCAACAAAGCTAATTTAATCAAATGAAAGTCAAACACAATCACACAACGCTATTTGAATCAAATGAAAGTCTAATGCATTCTACAAAGCTAATTGAATCAAAAGAAAGTCAAACACATTCAAACAAAGCTTTTTAAATCAAATAAAAGTCAAATGCATTCAACAAAGCTAATTAAATCAAATGAGAGTCAAATGCATTTTATAAAGCTAATTAAATCAAATGAAAGTCAAACACATTAAAACAAAGCTAATTGATTCAAATGAAAGTCAAACACATTTAAAAAAAAATTTTGAATCAAATTAAAGTCAAATGAATTCATAGAGGCTATTAGAATCAAATGAAAGTCAAATGCATTCTTCAAATCATATTGAATCAAATGAAAGCTAAATGCATTCTACAAAGCTAATTAAATCAAATGAAAGTCAAACACATTCAAACAAAACTAATTGTATCAAATGAAAATCAAACACATTCAAATAAAGCTTTTTGAATCATATTAAAAGTGAAATGCATTCAAAGAAGCTATTTGAATCAAATGAAAGTCAGATGCATTCTATAAAGCTAATTAAATCAAATGAAAGTCAAACACATTCAAACAAAGCTAATTGATTCAAATGAAAGTCAAACTCATTCAAACAAAGTTTTTGAATCAAAATTAAAGTCATATGCATACAACAAAGCTAATAAAGTCAAATGAAAGTCAAATGCATTTTAAAAGCTAATTGAATCAAATGAAAGTCAAACACATTCAAACAAAGCATTTTGAATCAAATGAAAGTGAAATGCTTTCAACAAAGCTAATTGAATCAAATGAAAGTCAAACTCATTCAAGCAAAGCTTTTTGAATCGTATGAAAGTAAAATGCATTTAACAAAGCTAAGTGAATAAAATGAAAGTCAAATGCATTCTACAAAGCTAATTGAATCTAATAAAAGTAAAACACATTCAAACAAAGGTAATTGAATCAAATGAAAGTCAAACACATTCAAACAATGGTTTTTGAATCAAATGAAAGTCTAATGCATTCTATAAAGCTAATTGTATCAAATGAAAATCAAACACATTCAAACAAAGCTATTTAAATCAAATGAAAGTCAAATGCACTCTACAAAGCATATTGAATCAAATGATAGTCAAACACAATCAAACAAAGCTAATTGAATCAAATGAATGTCTAATGCATTCTACAACGCCAATTGAATCAAATGAAAGTCAAACACATTCAAACAAAGCTTTTTGAATCAAATCAAAGTAAAATGCATTCATTAAAGCTAATTGTATCAAATGAAATTCAAATGCATTCTATAAAGCATATTAAATCAAATGAAAGTAAAACACATTCAAACATAGCTAATTGATTCAAATAAAAGTCAAACATATTCAAACAAAGCTTTTTAAATCATATGAAAGTCAAATGCATTCCACAAAGCTAATTTAATAAAATGAAAGTCAAATGCATTTTACAAAGCTAATTGAATCAATTGAAAATGAAAAGCATTCAAACAAAGCTAATTGAATCAAATGAAACTGTAATGCATTCTACAAAGCTATTTGAATCAAATGAAAGTCAAACACATTCAAACAAAGCTTTTCGAATCAAATGAAAGTCAAATGCATTCTACAACGCCAATTGAATCAAATGAAAGTCAACCATAGTCAAACAACGCTTTTTTAATCAAAAGAAAGTCAAATGCTTTCAACAAAGCTCATTGAATCAAATGAAAGTCAAATGCATTCTATAAAGCTAATTTAATCAAATGAAAGTCAAACACATTCAAACAAAGCTAATTGATTCAAATGAAAGTCAAACTCATTCAAACAAAGTTTTTGAATCAAAATTAAAGTCATATGCAAACAACAAAGCTAATAAAGTCAAATGAAAGTCAAATGCATTTTAAAAGCTAATTGAATCAAATGAAAGTCAAACACATTCAAACAAAGCATTTTGAATCAAATGAAAGTGAAATGCTTTCAACAAAGCTAATTGAATCAAATGAAAGTCAAACTCATTCAAACAAAGCTTTTTGAATCGTATGAAAGTAAAATGCATTTAACAAAGCTAAGTGAATCAAATAAAAGTCAAATGCATTCTACAAAGCTAATTGAATCTAATAAAAGTCAAACACATTCAAACAAAGGTAATAAAATCAAATGAAAGTCAAACACATTCAAACAATGGTTTTTGAATCAAATGAAAGTGTAATGCTTTCTATAAAGCTAATTGTATCAAATGAAAATCAAACACATTCAAACAAAGCTATTTAAATCAAATGAAAGTCAAATGCATTCTATAAAGCATATTGAATCAAATGAAAGTCAAACACATTCAAACATAGCTAATTGATTCAAATAAAAGTCAAACATATTCAAACAAAGCTTTTTAAATCATATGAAAGTCAAATGCGTTCCACAAAGCTAATTAAATAAAATGAAAGTCAAATGCATTTTACAAAGCTAATTGAGTCAATTGAAAATGAAAAGCATTCAAACAAAGCTAATTGAATCAAATGAAACTCTAATGCATTCTACAAAGCTAATTGAATCAAATGAAAGTCAAACACATTCAAAAAAAGCTTTTTGAATCAAATGAAAGTCAAATGCATTCAACAAAGCTAATTAAATCAAATGAAAGTCAAGCACAATCAAACAAAGCTAATTGAATCAAATGAAAGTCTAATGCATTCTACAACGCCAATTGAATCAAATGAAAGTCTAACACATTCAAACAAAGCTTTTTGAATCAAATAAAAGTCAAATGCATTCATCAAAGCTAATTGAATCAAATGAGAGTCAAATGCATTCTACAAAGATAATTAAATCAAATAAAAGTAAAAGACATTCAAACATAGCTAATTGATTCAAATAAAAGTCAAACACATTCAAACAAAGGTTTTTGAATCATATGAAAGTCAAATGCATTCCAAAAACCTAATTTAATCAAATGAAAGTCAAATGCATTCTACAAAGCTAATTGAATCAATTGAAAGTGAAAAGCATTCAAACAAAGCTAATTGAATCAAATGAAAGTCTAATGCATTCTACAAAGCTAATTGAATCAAATGAAAGTCAAACACATTCAAACAAAACTTTATGAATCTAATGAATGTCAAATTCATTTAACAAAGCTAATTTAATCAAATGAAAGTCAAACACAATCACACAACGCTATTTGAATCAAATGAAAGTCTAATGCATTCTACAAAGCTAATTGAATCAAAAGAAAGTCAAACACATTCAAACAAAGCTTTTTGAATCAAATTAAAGTCAAATGCATTAATAGAAGCTATTTGAATCAAATAAAAGTCAAATGCATTCTTCAAATCATATTGAATCAAATGAAAGCCAAATGCATTCTACAAAGCTAATTAAATCAAATGAAAGTCAAACACATTCAAACAAAGCTAATTGTATCAAATGAAAATAAAACACATTCAAACAAAGCTTTTTGAATCATATTAAAAGTCAAATGCATTCAAAGAAGCGATTTGAATCAAATGAAAGTCAGATGCATTTTTTCAAATCATATTGAATCAAATGAAAGTCAAATGCATTCTACAAAGCTAATTAAATCAAATTAAAGTCAAACACATTCAAACAAAGCTAATTGTATCAAATGAAAATCAAACACATTCAAACAAAGCTTTTTGAATCATATTAAAAGTCAAATGCATTCAAAGAAGCTATTTGAATCAAATGAAAGTCAGATGCATTTTTCAAATCATATTGAACCAAATGAAAGTCAAATGCATTCTACAAAGCTAATTAAATCAAATGAAAGTCAAACACAATAAAACAAAGCTAATTGAATCAAATGAAAGTCAAACACAGTCAAACAAAGCTTTTTTAGTCAAAAGAAAGTCAAATGCTTTCAACAAAGCTCATTGAATCAAATGAAAGTCAAATGCATTCTATAAAGCAAATTAAATCAAATGAAAGTCAAACACATTCAAACAAAGCTAATTGATTCAAATGAAAGTTAAACTCATTCAAACAAAGTTTTTGAATCAAAATTAAAGTCATATGCATACAAAAAAGCTAATAAAGTCAAATGAAAGTCAAATGCTTTTTAAAATCTAATTGAATCAAATGAAAGTCAAACACATTCAAACAAACCATTTTGAATCAAATGAAAGTGAAATGCTTTCAACAAAGCTAATTGAATCAAATGAATATCAAACACATTCAAACAAAACTTTATGAATCTAATGAAAGTCAAATGCATTCAACAAAGCTAATTTAATCAAATGAAAGTCTAACACAATCCTACAACGCTATTTAAATCAAATGAAAGTCTAATGCATTCTACAAAACTAATTGAATCAAAAGAAAGTCAAACACATTAAAACAAAGCTTTTTAAATCAAATAAAAGTCAAATGCATTCAACAAAGCTAATTGAATCAAATGAGAGTCAAATGCATTTTATAAAGCTAATTAAATCAAATGAAAGTCAAACACATTAAAACAAAGCTAATTAATTCAAATGAAAGTCAAACACATTCAAACAAAGCTTTTTGAATCAAATTAAAGACAAATGCATTCATAGAAGCTATTTGAATCAAATGAAAGTCAAATGCATTCTTCAAATCATATTAAATAAAATGAAAGCCAAATGCATTCTACAAAGCTAATTAAATCAAATGAAAGTCAAACACATTCAAACAAAGCATTTTGAATCAAATGAAAGTGAAATGCTTTCAACAAAGCTAATTGAATCAAATGAAAGTCAAACTCATTCAAGCAAAGCTTTTTGAATCGTATGAAAGTAAAATGCTTTTAACAAAGCTAAGTGAATAAAATGAAAGTCAAATGCATTCTACAAAGCTAATTGAATCTAATAAAAGTCAAACACATTCAAACAAAGGTAATTGAATCAAATGAAAGTCAAACACATTCAAGCAATGGTTTTTGAATCAAATGAAAGTCTAATGCATTCTATAAAGCTAATTGTATCAAATGAAAATCAAACACATTCAAACAAAGCTATTTAAATCAAATGAAAGTCAAATGCACACTACAAAGCATATTGAATCAAATGATAGTCAAACACAATCAAACAAAGCTAATTGAATCAAATGAATGTCTAATGCATTCTACAACGCCAATTGAATCAAATGAAAGTCAAACACATTTAAACAAAGCTTTTTGAATCAAATCAAAGTAAAATGCATTCATTAAAGCTAATTGTATCAAATGAAATTCAAATGCATTCTATAAAGCATATTAAATCAAATGCAAGTAAAACACATTCAAACATAGCTAATTGATTCAAATAAATGTCAAACATATTCAAACAAAGCTTTTTAAATCATATGAAAGTCAAATGCATTCCACAAAGCTAATTTAATAAAATGAAAGTCAAATGCATTTTACAAAGCTAATTGAATAAATTGAAAATGAAAAGCATTCAAACAAAGCTAATTGAATCAAATGAAACTGTAATGCATTCTACAAAGCTATTTGAATCAAATGAAAGTCAAACACATTCAAACAAAGCTTTTCGAATCAAATGAAAGTCAAATGCATTCTACAACGCCAATTGAATCAAATGAAAGTCAACCATAGTCAAACAAAGCTTTTTTAATCAAAAGAAAGTCAAATGCTTTCAACAAAGCTCATTGAATAAAAATGAAAGTCAAATGCATTCTATAAAGCTAATTTAATCAAATGAAAGTCAAACACATTCAAAGAAAGCTAATTGAATCAAATGAAAGTCAAACACATTCAAACAAAGCATTTTGAATCAAATGAAAGTGAAATGCTTTCAACAAAGCTAATTGAATCAAATGAAAGTCAAACTCATTCAAACAAAGCTTTTTGAATCGTATGAAAGTAAAATGCATTTAACAAAGCTAAGTGAATCAAATAAAAGTCAAATGCATTCTACAAAGCTAATTGAATCTAATAAAAGTCAAACACATTCAAACAAAGGTAATAAAATCAAATGAAAGTCAAACACATTCAAACAATGGTTTTTGAATCAAATGAAAGTGTAATGCTTTCTATAAAGCTAATTGTATCAAATGAAAATCAAACACATTCAAACAAAGCTATTTAAATCAAATGAAAGTCAAATGCATTCTATAAAGCATATTGAATCAAATGAAAGTCAAACACATTCAAACATAGCTAATTGATTCAAATAAAAGTCAAACATATTCAAACAAAGCTTTTTAAATCATATGAAAGTCAAATGCATTCCACAAAGCTAATTCAATAAAATGAAAGTCAAATGCATTTTACAAAGCTAATTGAATCAATTGAAAATGAAAAGCATTCAAACAAAGCTAATTGAATCAAATGAAACTCTAATGCCTTCTACAAAGCTAATTGAATCAAATGAAAGTCAAACACATTCAAAAAAACTTTTTGAATCAAATGAAAGTCAAATGCTTTCAACAAAGCTAATTGAATCAAATGAAAGTCAAACACAATAAAACAAAGCTAATTGAATCAAATGAAAGTCTAATGCATTCTACAACGCCAATTGAATCAAATGAAAGTCAAACACATTCAAACAAAGCTTTTTGAATCAAATGAAAGTCAAATGCATTCATCAAAGCTAATTGAATCAAATGAGAGTCAAATGCATTCTACAAAGATAATTAAATCAAATGACAGTAAAACACATTCAAACATAGCTAATTGATTCAAATAAAAGTCAAACACATTCAAACAAAGGTTTTTGAATCATATGAAAGTCAAATGCATTCCAAAGACCTAATTTAATCAAATGAAAGTCAAATGCATTCTACAAAGCTAATTGAATCAATTAAAAGTGAAAAGCATTCAAACAAAGCTAATTGAATCAAATGAAAGTCTAATGCATTCTACAAAGCTAATTGAATCAAATGAAAGTCAAACACATTCAAACAAAACTTTATGAATCTAATGAAAGTCAAATGCATTCAACAAAGCTAATTTAATCAAATGAAAGTCAAACACAATCACACAACGCTATTTGAATCAAATGAAAGTCTAATGCATTCTACAAAGCTAATTGAATCAAAAGAAAGTCAAAACACATTCAAACAAAGCTTTTTAAATCAAATAAAAGTCAAATGCATTCAACAAAGCTAATTGAATCAAATGAGAGTTAAATGCATTTTATAAAGCTAATTAAATCAAATGAAAGTCAAACACATTAAAACAAAGCTAATTGATTCAAACGAAAGTCAAACACATTCAAACAAAGCTTTTTGAATCAAATTAAAGTCAAATGCGTTCATAGAGGCTATTATAATCAAATGAAAGTCAAATGCATTCTTCAAATCATATTGAATCAAATGAAAGCTAAATGCATTCTACAAAGCTAATTAAATCAAATGAAAGTCAAACACATTCAAACAAAACTAATTGTATCAAATGAAAATCAAACACATTCAAACAAAGCTTTTTGAATCATATTAAAAGTGAAATGCATTCAAAGAAGCTATTTGAATCAAATGAAAGTCAGATGAATTTTTCAAATCATATTGAATCAAATGAAAGTCAAATGCATTCTACAAAGCTAATTAAATCAAATGAATGTCAAACACAATAAAACAAAGCTAATTGAATCAAATGAAAGTCAACCACAGTCAAACAAAGCTTTTTTAATCAAAAGAAAGTCAAATGCTTTCAACAAAGCTCATTGAATCAAATGAAAGTCAAATGCATTCTATAAAGCTAATTAAATCAAATGAAAGTCAAACACATTCAAACAAAGCTAATTGATTCAAATGAAAGTCAAACTCATTCAAACAAAGTTTTTGAATCAAAATTAAAGTCATATGCAAACAACAAAGCTAATAAAGTCAAATGAAAGTCAAATGCATTTTAAAAGCTAATTGAATCAAATGAAAGTCAAACACATTCAAACAAAGCATTTTGAATCAAATGAAAGTGAAATGCTTTCAACAAAGCTAATTGAATCAAATGAAAGTCAAACTCATTCAAACAAAGCTTTTTGAATCGTATGAAAGTAAAATGCATTTAACAAAGCTAAGTGAATCAAATAAAAGTTAAATGCATTCTACAAAGCTAATTGAATCTAATAAAAGTCAAACACATTCAAACAAAGGTAATAAAATCAAATGAAAGTCAAACACATTCAAACAATGGTTTTTGAATCAAATGAAAGTGTATTGCTTTCTATAAAGCTAATTGTATCAAATGAAAATCAAACACATTCAAACAAAGCTATTTAAATCAAATGAAAGTCAAATGCATTCTATAAAGCATATTGAATCAAATGAAAGTCAAACACATTCAAACATAGCTAATTGATTCAAATAAAAGTCAAACATATTCAAACAAAGCTTTTTAAATCATATGAAAGTCAAATGCATTCCACAAAGCTAATTAAATAAAATGAAAGTCAAATGCATTTTACAAAGCTAATTGAATCAATTGAAAATGAAAAGCATTCAAACAAAGCTAATTGAATCAAATGAAACTCTAATGCATTCTACAAAGCTAATTGAATCAAATGAAAGTCAAACACATTCAAAAAAAGCTTTTTGAATCAAATGAAAGTCAAATGCATTCAACAAAGCTAATTAAATCAAATGAAAGTCAAGCACAATCAAACAAAGCTAATTGAATCAAATGAAAGTCTAATGCATTCTACAAAGCTAATTGAATCAAAAGAAAGTCAAACACATTCAAACAAAGCTTTTTGAATCAAATTAAAGTCAAAAGCATTCCACAAAGCTAATTAAATAAAATGAAAGTCAAATGCATTTTACAAAGCTAATTGAATCAATTGAAAATGAAAAGCATTCAAACAAAGCTATTTGAATCAAACGAAAGTCAAACACATTCAAACAAAGCTTTTTTAATCAAATGAAAGTCAAATGCTTTCAACAAAGCTAATTGAATCAAATGAAAGTCATTTGCATTCTATAAAACTAATTAAATCAAATAAAAGTTAAACACATTCAAACAAAGCTAATTGATTCAAATAAAAGCCAAACTCATTCAAACAAAGTTTTTGATTCAAAATTAAAGTCATATGCATTCTACAAAGCTAATAAAGTCAAATGAAAGTCAAATGCATTCTAAAAAGCTAATTGAATCAAATGAAAGTCAAACACATTCAAACAAAGCTTTTTGAATCATATTAAAAGTCAAATGCATTCAAAGAAGCTATTTGAATCAAATGAAAGTCAGATGCATTTTTCAAATCATATTGAATCAAATGAAAGTCAAATGCATTCAACATAGCTAATTGAATCAAATGAAAGTCAAACTCATTCAAACAAAGCTTTTTGAATCGTATGAAAGTAAAATGCATTTAACAAAGCTAAGTGAATCAAATGAAAGTCAAATGCATTCTACAAAGCTAATTGAATCTAATAAAAGTCAAACACATTCAAACAAAGGTAATTGAATCAAATGAAAGTCAAACACATTCAAACAATGGTTTTTGAATCAAATGAAAGTCTAACGCATTCAATAAAGCTAATTGTAACAAATGAAAATCAAACACATTCAAACAAAGCTATTTGAATCAAATGAAAGTCAGATGCATTTTTCAAATCATATTGAATCAAATGAAAGTCAAATGCATTCTACAAAGCTAATTAAATCAAATGAAAGTCAAACACAATAAAACAAAGCTAATTGAATCAAATGAAAGTCAACCACATTCAAACAAAGCTTTTTAAATCAAAAGAAAGTCAAATGCTTTCAACAAAGCTCATTGAATCAAATGAATTCTATAAAGCTAATTAAATCAAATGAAAGTCAAACACATTCAAACAAAGCTAATTGATTCAAATGAAAGTCAAACTCATTCAAACAAAGTTTTTGAATCAAAATTAAAGTCATATGCATACAAAAAAGCTAATAAAGTCAAATGAAAGTCAAATGCTTTTTAAAATCTAATTGAATCAAATGAAAGTCAAACACATTCAAACAAAGCATTTTAAATCAAATGAAAGTGAAATGCTTTCAACAAAGCTAATTGAATCAAATGAATATCAAACACATTCAAACAAAACTTTATGAATCTAATGAAAGTCAAATGCATTCAACAAAGCTAATTTAATCAAATGAAAGTCTAACACAATCCTACAACGCTATTTAAATCAAATGAAAGTCTAATGCATTCTACAAAGCTAATTGAATCAAAAGAAAGTCAAACACATTCAAACAAAGCTTTTTAAATCAAATAAAAGTCAAATGCATTCAACAAAGCTAATTGAATCAAATGAGAGTCAAATGCATTTTATAAAGCTAATTAAATCAAATGAAAGTCAAACACATTAAAACAAAGCTAATTGATTCAAATGAAAGTCAAACACATTCAAACAAAGCTTTTTGAATCAAATTAAAGTCAAATGCATTCATAGAAGCTATTTGAATAAAATGAAAGTCAAATGCATTCTTCAAACCATATTGAATCAAATGAAAGCCAAATGCATTCTACAAAGCTAATTGAATCAAATGAAAGTCTGATGCATTTTTCAAATCATATTGAATCAAATGAAAGTCAAATGCATTCTACAAAGCTAATTAAATCAAATGAATGTCAAACACAATAAAACAAAGCTAATTGAATCAAATGAAAGTCAACCACAGTCAAACAAAGCTTTTTTAATCAAAAGAAAGTCAAATGCTTTCAACAAAGCTCATTGAATCAAATGAAAGTCAAATGCATTCTATAAAGCTAATTAAATCAAATGAAAGTCAAACTCATTCAAACAAAGCTAATTGATTAAAATGAAAGTCAAACTCATTCAAACAAAGTTTTTGAATCAAAATAAAAGTCATATGCATACAACAAAGCTAATAAAGTCAAATGAAAGTCAATTGCATTTTAAAAGCTAATTGAATAAAATGAAAGTCAAACACATTCAAACAAAGCATTTTGAATCAAATGAAAGTGAAATGCTTTCAACAAAGCTAATTGAATCTAATAAAAGTCAAACACATTCAAACAAAGGTAATTGAATCAAATGAAAGTCAAACACATTCAAACAATGGTTTTTGAATCAAATGAAAATCTAATGCATTCTATAAAGCTAATTGTATCAAATGAAAATCAAACACATTCAAACAAAGCTGTTTAAATCAAATGAAAGTCAAATGCATTCTATAAAGCATATTGAATCAAATGAAAGTCAAACACAATCAAACAAAGCTAATTGAATCAAATGAATGTCTAATGCATTCTACAACGCCAATTGAATCAAATGAAAGTCAAACACATTCAAAAAAGCTTTTTGAATCAAATCAAATTAAAATGCATTCATTAAAGCTAATTGTATCAAATGAAATTCAAATGCATTCTATAAAGCATATTAAATCAAATGAAAGTAAAACACATTCAAACATAGCTAATTGATTCAAATAAAAGTCAAACATATTCAAACAAAGCTTTTTAAATCATATGAAAGTCAAATGCATTCCACAAAGCTAATTTAATAAAATGAAAGTCAAATGCATTTGACAAAGCTAATTGAATCAATTGAAAATGAAAAGCATTCAAACAAAGCTAATTGAATCAAATGAAACTCTAATGCATTCTACAAAGCTAATTGAATCAAATGGAAGTCAAACACATTCAAACAAAGCTTTTTGAATCAAATGAAAGTCAAATACATTCAACAAAGCTAATTGAATCAAATGAAAGTCAAACACAATCAAACAAAGCTAATTGAATCAAATGAAAGTCTAATGCATTCTACAACGCCAATTGAATCAAATGAAAGTCAAATGCATTCATCCAAGCTAATTGAATCAAATGAGAGTCAAACTAATTCAAAAAAAGCTTTTTGAATCAAATGAAAGTCAAATGCATTCAACAAAGCTAATTGAATCAAATGAAAGTCAAACACAATCAAACAAAGCTAATTGAATCAAATGAAAGTCTAATGCATTCTACAACGCCAATTGAATCAAATGAAAGTCAAACACATTCAAACAAAGCTTTTTGAATCAAATGAAAGTCAAATGCATTCATCAAAGCTAATTGAATCAAATGAGAGTCAAATGCATTCTACAAAGATAATTAAATCAAATGAAAGTAAAACACATTCAAACATAGCTAATTGATTCAAATAAAAGTCAAACACATTCAAACAAAGGTTTTTGAATCATATGAAAGTCAAATGCATTCCAAAAACCTAATTTAATCAAATGAAAGTCAAATGCATTCTACAAAGCTAATTGAATCATTTGAAAGTGAAAAGCATTCAAACAAAGCTAATTGAATCAAATGAAAGTCTAATGAATTCTACAAAGCTAATTGAATCAAATGAAAGTCAAACACATTCAAACAAAACTTTATGAATCTAATGAAAGTCAAATGCATTCAACAAAACTAATTGAATCAAATGAAAGTCAAACACAATCACACAACGCTATTTGAATGAAATGAAAGTCTAATGCATTTTACAAAGCTAATTGAATCAAAAGAAAGTCAAACACATTCAAACAAAGCTTTTTAAATCAAATAAAAGTCAAATGTATTCAACAAAGCTAATTGAATCAAATGAGAGTCAAATGCATTTTATAAAGCTAATTAAATCAAATGAAAGTCAAACACATTAAAACAAAGCTAATTGATTCAAATGAAAGTCAAACACATTCAAACAAAGATTTTTGAATCAAATTAAAGACAAATGCATTCATAGAAGCTATTTGAATCAAATGAAAGTCAAATGCATTCTTCAAATCATATTGAATCAAATGAAAGCCAAATGCATTCTACAAAGCTAATTAAATCAAATGAAAGTTAAACACATTAAAAAAAAGCTAATTGTATCAAATGAAAATCAAACACATTCAAACAAAGCTTTTTCAATCATATTAAAAGTCAAATGCATTCAAAGAATCTATTTGAATCAAATGAAAGTCAGATGCATTTTTCAAATCATATTGAATCAAATGAAAGTCAAATGCATTCTACAAAGCTAATTAAATCAAATGAATGTCAAACACAATAAAACAAAGCTAATTGAATCAAATGAAAGTCAACCACAGTCAAACAAAGCTTTTTTAATCAAAAGAAAGTCAAATGCTTTCAACAAAGCTCATTGAATCAAATAAAAGTCAAATGCATTCTATAAAGCTAATTAAATCAAATGAAAGTCAAACACATTCAAACAAAGCTAAGTGAATCAAATGAAAGTCAAATGCATTCTACAAAGCTAATTGAATCTAATAAAAGTCAAACACATTCAAACAAAGGTAATTGAATCAAATGAAAGTCAAACACATTCAAACAATGGTTTTTGAATCAAATGAAAGTCTAATGCATTCTATAAAGCTAATTGTATCAAATGAAAATCAAACACATTCAAACAAAGCTGTTTAAATCAAATGAAAGTCAAATGCATTCTATAAAACATATTGAATCAAATGAAAGTCAAACACATTCAAACATAGCTAATTGATTCAAATAAAAGTCGAACATATTCAAACAAAGCTTTTTAAATCATATGAAAGTCAAAAGCATTCCACAAAGCTAATTTAATAAAATGAAAGTCAAATGCATTTTACAAAGCTAATTGAATCAATTGAAAATGAAAAGCATTCAAACAAAGCTATTTGAATCAAACGAAAGTCAAACACATTCAAACAAAGCTTTTTTAATCAAATGAAAGTCAAATGCTTTCAACAAAGCTAATTGAATCAAATGAAAGTCATTTGCATTCTATAAAACTAATTAAATCAAATAAAAGTTAAACACATTCAAACAAAGCTAATTGATTCAAATAAAAGCCAAACTCATTCAAACAAAGTTTTTGATTCAAAATTAAAGTCATATGCATTCTACAAAGCTAATAAAGTCAAATGAAAGTCAAATGCATTCTAAAAAGCTAATTGAATCAAATGAAAGTCAAACACATTCAAACAAAGCTTTTTGAATCATATTAAAAGTCAAATGCATTCAAAGAAGCTATTTGAATCAAATGAAAGTCAGATGCATTTTTCAAATCATATTGAATCAAATGAAAGTCAAATGCATTCAACATAGCTAATTGAATCAAATGAAAGTCAAACTCATTCAAACAAAGCTTTTTGAATCGTATGAAAGTAAAATGCATTTAACAAAGCTAAGTGAATCAAATGAAAGTCAAATGCATTCTACAAAGCTAATTGAATCTAATAAAAGTCAAACACATTCAAACAAAGGTAATTGAATCAAATGAAAGTCAAACACATTCAAACAATGGTTTTTGAATCAAATGAAAGTCTAACGCATTCAATAAAGCTAATTATAACAAATGAAAATCAAACACATTCAAACAAAGCTATTTGAATCAAATGAAAGTCAGATGCATTTTTCAAATCATATTGAATCAAATGAAAGTCAAATGCATTCTACAAAGCTAATTAAATCAAATGAAAGTCAAACACAATAAAACAAAGCTAATTGAATCAAATGAAAGTCAACCACATTCAAACAAAGCTTTTTTAATCAAAAGAAAGTCAAATGCTTTCAATAAAGCTCATTGAATCAAATGAAAGTCAAATGCATTCTATAAAGCTAATTAAATCAAATGAAAGTCAAACACATTCAAACAAAGCTAATTGATTCAAATGAAAGTCAAACTCATTCAAACAAAGTTTTTGAATCAAAATTAAAGTCATATGCATACAAAAAAGCTAATAAAGTCAAATGAAAGTCAAATGCTTTTTAAAATCTAATTGAATCAAATGAAAGTCAAACACATTCAAACAAAGCATTTTAAATCAAATGAAAGTGAAATGCTTTCAACAAAGCTAATTGAATCAAATGAATATCAAACACATTCAAACAAAACTTTATGAATCTAATGAAAGTCAAATGCATTCAACAAAGCTAATTTAATCAAATGAAAGTCGAACACAATCCTACAACGCTATTTAAATCAAATGAAAGTCTAATGCATTCTACAAAGCTAATTGAATCAAAAGAAAGTCAAACACATTCAAACAAAGCTTTTTAAATCAAATAAAAGTCAAATGCATTCAACAAAGCTAATTGAATCAAATGAGAGTCAAATGCATTTTATAAAGCTAATTAAATCAAATGAAAGTCAAACACATTAAAACAAAGCTAATTGATTCAAATGAAAGTCAAACACATTCAAACAAAGCTTTTTGAATCAAATTAAAGTCAAATGCATTCATAGAAGCTATTTGAATAAAATGAAAGTCAAATGCATTCTTCAAATCATATTGAATCAAATGAAAGCCAAATGCATTCTACAAAGCTAATTGAATCAAATGAAAGTCAGATGCATTTTTCAAATCATATTGAATCAAATGAAAGTCAAATGCATTCTACAAAGCTAATTAAATCAAATGAATGTCAAACACAATAAAACAAAGCTAATTGAATCAAATGAAAGTCAACCACAGTCAAACAAAGCTTTTTTAATCAAAAGAAAGTCAAATGCTTTCAACAAAGCTCATTGAATCAAATGAAAGTCAAATGCATTCTATAAAGCTAATTAAATCAAATGAAAGTCAAACTCATTCAAACAAAGCTAATTGATTAAAATGAAAGTCAAACTCATTCAAACAAAGTTTTTGAATCAAAATAAAAGTCATATGCATACAACAAAGCTAATAAAGTCAAATGAAAGTCAATTGCATTTTAAAAGCTAATTGAATAAAATGAAAGTCAAACACATTCAAACAAAGCATTTTGAATCAAATGAAAGTGAAATGCTTTCAACAAAGCTAATTGAATCTAATAAAAGTCAAACACATTCAAACAAAGGTAATTGAATCAAATGAAAGTCAAACACATTCAAACAATGGTTTTTGAATCAAATGAAAATCTAATGCATTCTATAAAGCTAATTGTATCAAATGAAAATCAAACACATTCAAACAAAGCTGTTTAAATCAAATGAAAGTCAAATGCATTCTATAAAGCATATTGAATCAAATGAAAGTCAAACACAATCAAACAAAGCTAATTGAATCAAATGAATGTCTAATGCATTCTACAACGCCAATTGAATCTAATGAAAGTCAAACACATTCAAAAAAGCTTTTTGAATCAAATCAAATTAAAATGCATTCATTAAAGCTAATTGTATCAAATGAAATTCAAATGCATTCTATAAAGCATATTAAATCAAATGAAAGTAAAACACATTCAAACATAGCTAATTGATTCAAATAAAAGTCAAACATATTCAAACAAAGCTTTTTAAATCATATGAAAGTCAAATGCATTCCACAAAGCTAATTTAATAAAATGAAAGTCAAATGCATTTGACAAAGCTAATTGAATCAATTGAAAATGAAAAGCATTCAAACAAAGCTAATTGAATCAAATGAAACTCTAATGCATTCTACAAAGCTAATTGAATCAAATGGAAGTCAAACACATTCAAACAAAGCTTTTTGAATCAAATGAAAGTCAAATACATTCAACAAAGCTAATTGAATCAAATGAAAGTCAAACACAATCAAACAAAGCTAATTGAATCAAATGAAAGTCTAATGCATTCTACAACGCCAATTGAATCAAATGAAAGTCAAATGCATTCATCCAAGCTAATTGAATCAAATGAGAGTCAAACACATTCAAAAAAAGCTTTTTGAATCAAATGAAAGTCAAATGCATTCAACAAAGCTAATTGAATCAAATGAAAGTCAAACACAATCAAACAAAGCTAATTGAATCAAATGAAAATCTAATGCATTCTACAACGCCAATTGAATCAAATGAAAGTCAAACACATTCAAACAAAGCTTTTTGAATCAAATGAAAGTCAAATGCATCCATCAAAGCTAATTGAATCAAATGAGAGTCAAATGCATTCTACAAAGATAATTAAATCAAATGAAAGTAAAACACATTCAAACATAGCTAATTGATTCAAATAAAAGTCAAACACAGTGAAACAAAGGTTTTTGAATCATATGAAAGTCAAATGCATTCCAAAAACCTAATTTAATCAATTGAAAGTCAAATGCATTCTACAAAGCTAATTGAATCAATTGAAAGTGAAAAGCATTCAAACAAAGCTAATTGAATCAAATGAAAGTCTAATGAATTCTACAAAGCTAATTGAATCAAATGAAAGTCAAACACATTCAAACAAAACTTTATGAATCTAATGAAAGTCAAATGCATTCAACAAAACTAATTGAATCAAATGAAAGTCAAACACAATCACACAACGCTATTTGAATGAAATGAAAGTCTAATGCATTTTACAAAGCTAATTGAATCAAAAGAAAGTCAAACACATTCAAACAAAGCTTTTTAAATCAAATAAAAGTCAAATGTATTCAACAAAGCTAATTGAATCAAATGAGAGTCAAATGCATTTTATAAAGCTAATTAAATCAAATGAAAGTCAAACACATTAAAACAAAGCTAATTGATTCAAATGAAAGTCAAACACATTCAAACAAAGATTTTTGAATCAAATTAAAGTCAAATGCATTCATAGAAGCTATTTGAATCAAATGAAAGTCAAATGCATTCTTCAAATCATATTGAATCAAATGAAAGCCAAACGCATTCTACAAAGCTAATTAAATCAAATGAAAGTCAGATGCATTTTTCAAATCATATTGAATCAAATGAAAGTCAAATGCATTCTACAAAGCTAATTAAATCAAATGAATGTCAAACACAATAAAACAAAGCTAATTGAATCAAATGAAAGTCAACCACAGTCAAACAAAGCTTTTTTAATCAAAAGAAAGTCAAATGCTTTCAACAAAGCTCATTGAATCAAATGAAAGTCAAATGCATTCTATAAAGCTAATTAAATCAAATGAAAGTCAAACTCATTCAAACAAAGCTAATTGATTAAAATGAAAGTCAAACTCATTCAAACAAAGTTTTTGAATCAAAATAAAAGTCATATGCATACAACAAAGCTAATAAAGTCAAATGAAAGTCAATTGCATTTTAAAAGCTAATTGAATAAAATGAAAGTCAAACACATTCAAACAAAGCATTTTGAATCAAATGAAAGTGAAATGCTTTCAACAAAGCTAATTGAATCTAATAAAAGTCAAACACATTCAAACAAAGGTAATTGAATCAAATGAAAGTCAAACACATTCAAACAATGGTTTTTGAATCAAATGAAAATCTAATGCATTCTATAAAGCTAATTGTATCAAATGAAAATCAAACACATTCAAACAAAGCTGTTTAAATCAAATGAAAGTCAAATGCATTCTATAAAGCATATTGAATCAAATGAAAGTCAAACACAATCAAACAAAGCTAATTGAATCAAATGAATGTCTAATGCATTCTACAACGCCAATTGAATCTAATGAAAGTCAAACACATTCAAAAAAGCTTTTTGAATCAAATCAAATTAAAATGCATTCATTAAAGCTAATTGTATCAAATGAAATTCAAATGCATTCTATAAAGCATATTAAATCAAATGAAAGTAAAACACATTCAAACATAGCTAATTGATTCAAATAAAAGTCAAACATATTCAAACAAAGCTTTTTAAATCATATGAAAGTCAAATGCATTCCACAAAGCTAATTTAATAAAATGAAAGTCAAATGCATTTGACAAAGCTAATTGAATCAATTGAAAATGAAAAGCATTCAAACAAAGCTAATTGAATCAAATGAAACTCTAATGCATTCTACAAAGCTAATTGAATCAAATGGAAGTCAAACACATTCAAACAAAGCTTTTTGAATCAAATGAAAGTCAAATACATTCAACAAAGCTAATTGAATCAAATGAAAGTCAAACACAATCAAACAAAGCTAATTGAATCAAATGAAAGTCTAATGCATTCTACAACGCCAATTGAATCAAATGAAAGTCAAATGCATTCATCCAAGCTAATTGAATCAAATGAGAGTCAAACACATTCAAAAAAAGCTTTTTGAATCAAATGAAAGTCAAATGCATTCAACAAAGCTAATTGAATCAAATGAAAGTCAAACACAATCAAACAAAGCTAATTGAATCAAATGAAAATCTAATGCATTCTACAACGCCAATTGAATCAAATGAAAGTCAAACACATTCAAACAAAGCTTTTTGAATCAAATGAAAGTCAAATGCATCCATCAAAGCTAATTGAATCAAATGAGAGTCAAATGCATTCTACAAAGATAATTAAATCAAATGAAAGTAAAACACATTCAAACATAGCTAATTGATTCAAATAAAAGTCAAACACAGTGAAACAAAGGTTTTTGAATCATATGAAAGTCAAATGCATTCCAAAAACCTAATTTAATCAATTGAAAGTCAAATGCATTCTACAAAGCTAATTGAATCAATTGAAAGTGAAAAGCATTCAAACAAAGCTAATTGAATCAAATGAAAGTCTAATGAATTCTACAAAGCTAATTGAATCAAATGAAAGTCAAACACATTCAAACAAAACTTTATGAATCTAATGAAAGTCAAATGCATTCAACAAAACTAATTGAATCAAATGAAAGTCAAACACAATCACACAACGCTATTTGAATGAAATGAAAGTCTAATGCATTTTACAAAGCTAATTGAATCAAAAGAAAGTCAAACACATTCAAACAAAGCTTTTTAAATCAAATAAAAGTCAAATGTATTCAACAAAGCTAATTGAATCAAATGAGAGTCAAATGCATTTTATAAAGCTAATTAAATCAAATGAAAGTCAAACACATTAAAACAAAGCTAATTGATTCAAATGAAAGTCAAACACATTCAAACAAAGATTTTTGAATCAAATTAAAGTCAAATGCATTCATAGAAGCTATTTGAATCAAATGAAAGTCAAATGCATTCTTCAAATCATATTGAATCAAATGAAAGCCAAACGCATTCTACAAAGCTAATTAAATCAAATGAAAGTCAAACACATTCAAACAAAGCTAATTGTATCAAATGAAAATCAAACACATTCAAACAAAGGTTTTTGAATCATATTAAAAGTCAAATGCATTCAAAGAAGCTATTTGAATCAAATGAAAGTCAGATGTATTTTTCAAATCATATTGAATCAAATGAAAGTCAAATGCATTCTACAAAGCTAATTAAATCAAATGAAAGTAAAACACAATAAAACAAAGCTAATTGAATCAAATGAAAGTCAACCACAATCAAACAATGCTTTTTTAATCAAAAGAAAGTCAAATGCTTTCAACAAAGCTCATTGAATCAAATGAAAGTCAAATGCATTCTATAAAGCTAATTAAATCAAATGAAAGTCAAACACATTCAAACAAAGCTAATTGATTCAAATGAAAGTCAAACTCATTCAAACAAAGTTTTTAAATCAAAATTAAAGTCATATGCATACAACAAAGCTAATAAAGTCAAATGAAAGTCAAATGCATTTTAAAAGCTAATTGAATCAAATGAAAGTCAAACACATTCAAACAAAGCATTTTGAATCAAATGAAAGTGAAATGATTTCAACAAAGCTAATTGAATCAAATGAAAGTCAAACTCATTCAAGCAAAGCTTTTTGAATCGTATGAAAGTAAAATGCATTTAACAAAGCTTAGTGAATCAAATGAAAGTCAAATGCATTCTACAAAGCTAATTGAATCTAATAAAAGTCAAACACATTCTAACAAAGGTAATTGAATCAAATGAATGTCAAACACATTCAAACAATGGTTTTTGAATCAAATGAAAGTCTAATGCATTCTATAAAGCAAATTGTATCAAATGAAAATCAAACACATTCAAACAAAGCTATTTAAATCAAATGAAAGTCAAATGCATTCTACAAAGCATATTGAATCAAATGAAAGTCAAACACAATCAAACCAAGCTAATTGAATCAAATGAATGTCTAATGCATTCTACAACGCCAATTGAATCAAATGAAAGTCAAACACATTCAAAAAAAGCTTTTTGAATCAAATCAAAGTAAAATGCATTCATTAAAGCTAATTGTATCAAATGAAATTCAAATGCATTCTATAAAGCATATTAAATCAAATGAAAGTAAAACACATTCAAACATAGCTAATTGATTCAAATAAAAGTCAAACATATTCAAACAAAGCTTTTTAAATCATATGAAAGTCAAATGCATTCAACAAAGCTAATTTAATAAAATGAAAGTCAAATGCATTTGACAAAGCTAATTGAATCAATTGAAAATGAAAAGCAATCAAACAAAGCTAATTGAATCAAATGAAACTCTAATGCATTCTACAAAGCAAATTGAATCAAATGAAAGTGAAACACATTCAAACAAAGCTTTTTGAATCAAATGAAAGTCTAATGCATTCTACAACGCCAATTGAATCAAATGAAAGTCTAACACATTCAAACAAAGCTTTTTGAATCAAATGAAAGTCAAATGCATTCATCAAAGCTAATTGAATCAAATGAGAGTCAAATGCATTCTACAAAGATAATTAAATCAAATGAAAGTTAAACACATTCAAACATAGCTAATTAATTCAAATAAAAGTCAAACACATTCAAACAAAGGTTTTTGAATCATATGAAAGTCAAATGCATTCCTAAAACCTAATTTAATCAAATGAAAGTCAAATGCATTCTACAAAGCTAATTGAATCAATTGAAAGTGAAAAGCATTCAAACAAAGCTACTTGAATCAAATGAAAGTCTAATGCATTCTACAAAGCTAATTGAATCAAATGAAAGTCAAACACATTCAAACAAAACTGTATGAATCTAATGAAAGTCAAATGCATTCAACAAAGCTAATTTAATTAAATGAAAGTCAAACACAATCACACAAACCTTTTTAAATCAAATAAAAGTCAAATGCATTCAACAAAGCTAATTGAATCAAATGAGAGTCAAATGCATTTTATAAAGCTAATTAAATCAAATGAAAGTAAAACACATTAAAACAAAGCTAATTGATTCAAATGAAAGTCAAACACATTTAAACAAAGCTTTTTGAATCAAATTAAAGTCAAATGCATTCATAGAAGCTATTAGAATCAAATGAAAGTCAAATGCATTCTACAAAGCTAATTGAATCAAAAGAAAGCTAAATGCATTCTACAAAGCTAATTAAATCAAATGAAAGTCAAACACATTCAAACAAAACTAATTGTATCAAATGAAAATCAAACACATTCAAACAAAGCTTTTTGAATCATATTAAAAGTGAAATGCATTCAAAGAAGCTATTTGAATCAAATGAAAGTCATATGCATTTTTCAAATCATATTGAATCAAATGAAAGTCAAATGCATTCTACAAAGCTAATTAAATCAAATGCATTCTACAAAGCTAATTAAATCAAACAATGCTTTTTAAATCAAAAGAAAGTCAAATGCTTTCAACAAAGCTCATTGAATCAAATGAAAGTCTAATGCATTCTACAAAGCTAATTGAATCAAAAGAAAGTCAAACACATTCAAACAAACCTTTTTAAATCAAATAAAAGTCAAATGCATTCAACAAAGCTAATTGAATCAAATGAGAGTCAAATGCATTTTATAAAGCTAATTAAATCAAATGAAAGTAAAACACATTAAAACAAAGCTAATTGATTCAAATGAAAGTCAAACACATTCAAACAAAGCTTTTTGAATCAAATTAAAGTCAAATGCATTCATAGAAGCTATTAGAATCAAATGAAAGTCAAATGCATTCTTCAAATCATATTGAATCAAATGAAAGCTAAATGCATTCTACAAAGCTAATTAAATCAAATGAAAGTCAAACACATTCAAACAAAACTAATTGTATCAAATGAAAATCAAACACATTCAAACAAAGCTTTTTGAATCATATTAAAAGTGAAATGCATTCAAAGAAGCTATTTGAATCAAATGAAAGTCATATGCATTTTTCAAATCATATTGAATCAAATGAAAGTCAAATGCATTCTACAAAGCTAATTAAATCAAATGCATTCTACAAAAGCTAATTAAATCAAACAATGCTTTTTTAATCAAAAGAAAGTCAAATGCTTTCAACAAAGCTCATTGAATCAAATGAAAATCAAATGCATTCTAGAAAGCTAATTAAATTAAATGAAAGTCAAACACATTCAAACAAATCTAATTGATTCAAATGAAAGTCAATTCCGAGACTGGAACCGGACGCCTGTACCTGTAAAATAACGGAGACTCCTGAGAGCTCCGCCTCCAACGGTCAAGTTAGTACCTGATTAAGGAGTAATTAATGCGGAAATTTAAGTAATAAGGTCTCTCTAGGTGAGAGTGTTTAATGTTGGTAATCTGCTTTGTTAGCGAGATCAGCCGGTTATTAGTGTGTTCCGTAACGTTTCTGTTCTTCTGTTCTTGTTTCTTTTTCTCAACTTAATGAGGATTAATTAAGTATTTATAGTCTTGAGAAGCGTGCCACTCTCTAGGTTTAGGGTAAACCTGGGGCTGACCGGGCCTCTAAACAGGATTGGGCCTTGTTGGCCGGTTTTCCCATTTGGCATGGGTGGACACGTGGCGTGTCACAATTGGTCCGTAGAGGACGTATCTGGGATTGACACGTGGCAGGCTCCTATTGGCCTACGTGAAGGACACGTGGCGGAACCTGGTTGGTCCACTTGTCAGACGGTGATTGGTGGATAAAAATCCCCTAATCATTTGCCCCTCA
Organism: Chenopodium quinoa; assembly: GCF_001683475.1. Lineage (NCBI taxonomy): Eukaryota > Viridiplantae > Streptophyta > Magnoliopsida > Caryophyllales > Amaranthaceae > Chenopodium > Chenopodium quinoa. The sequence continues at coordinate 165,024 of NW_018745654.1, forward strand.
CAGGTGGCACGTGACTGGTCACGTGTCACCTGTGACAGGTGCCGCACGGTGACAGGCGACGGCCTGCTACAGGTGTCACCTTGCAAATGGCCGAGAGATTTTCCCGCCCAAATTTTGAATTTGGAAGTGACCCTTCGCCTTCTCACTTTGCCTATATAAGGAAGTGCTGACTTCGGTCATTTTCACATTTGAGAACTTTGCGAGAACATTCAGACCCCTGAACTTGCTCTAACATTTCGGACCTTTTCTGCCTACCGCCTGTTCTGACAAGCCGACTGCACCGGATTTCCAGAACTTCATCAACCGTCACTCGTTCAGGTAACTCAGTTCTCTTACTCTTAATTTTCTTTTTATTTTTTGAAATGGCACCACGGAAGCACACGACACGACCTAAGTTAGTGATCAGCCGGTCACCGGGGACGGCTGAATCTAGGACTAGGAGTGCCGCCTGCCCTTTTCTGGACCCATCTTTGCCCTTTATACAAAGTCCGACTGTATCTGTGTCTATGCAGAACGTGATGGCCAGAACAAAAAAGACTGCTATGATCTCAAACTCGGCCGACTCCTCCCAAAGGGTGCTCATTAGTGAAACATCTGACCAGGCGCCAGATGTAGAAGTGAAACGAGGCGGCTGCCAAGCCGACAGTTCTGAGGGAGGGGTCAAGGTGGTCCCTTCCCATTTCACCGTTGATATGTCTAATTTTCCTCCTGCTCCTTCTAAGGGAGAGGAGGCGGGCCCCTCTGGGAGAGGGGAGGAGTCGTCCTCTTCGGACTCGTCAGAGGATGAGTCCGAGTCCAGCTCTTCTGGCCACGCTTCTCCAGGCTCAGAAGAAAGAAACAGCCGCCTACAAGAGGCGAGGCTTTCTCATGCAGTTGAGAAGGGGGACAATTGGGCGGAGCCGTCCGCCTCTTACAGAGAGGAAAACACCCCCTACTATTGCACGGTACCCCGGGGCCGGATCGCAGCCATGCAAGACAAAGTGGAGAGCTTTATAGCTAACCACAGAATGGGCCCCGACTTTCTAGTCTTTGTGCCGGATCCAGAAGACACTGTCGTCTGGCCGGCTGGTACCAGCTATGATGACGGCTGCTTTGGCTGCTATGTGGCGGCCATCAAAGCTTGACTGCGCTTCCCACTACATCCGGATGTTCAGCGGATTTTAGATGGGTATGATTTGGGGTTATGGCAGTTAGCCCCCAACTCTTGGGTAAACGTACTCGGCTATGTGGCCGGGTGCGAAATGTACGGGGTGGAGCCAAGCTTTGAGGCTTTCGCCCACATGAACTATCTCAGCCGGACCCCTAAGTCGGGAGGTACCGGCTGGTATCAATTAACAAGCCATAGGGGCTACCTCATGACGAGAGGTAAGGCGAACAAATGGAAGGATTGGCGGAACACCCTCCTTATTATCGAGGGTTCAGACACGGAGCTGAACAAAAGCTTTAACAAGTGGAATAGGGATCCGCCTCTTCTCGCAGGCGGCCGCAGCATGCCGCCTGTTCCCCAAAGGCAAAAAAGAGATCCTAGACAAAGGACTCTTCAAAGTAGAGACTAGGGTGAACTCTACTTCAGGGGTACGAGAGCAAGTACCCCTAAACTGCGTCCCGAGCTTCAAGTGGCTTTATGACGAGTACTTTTTGGCCGCCTGTGGCCTCAGAAGTCGGTGCTCTAGAGGTAGTCGGCCTGACAAATACTCTGTTTTTTCACGCCTTGTTTACTTGGGATCTTTACTAACTTTGCTGTTTATTTTTTGCAGCTGACGCCATGAGTAAAATAACAGCATCCAAGACTGCGGCGACCATGTTGCGGGCCTCTCTCATGCAACAGTCTTGTACCGACTCCCTCAACAAGGGGGCACCCTTGGTAGGCTTCGAAACTCTTCCTCTTTTAGGAGTTGTCTTATGCATATACTAACTTTTTTTTTTTTTTTTTTTTCAGTCGGGCACTCCAAGAGCTTCTTCCTCGCAACAACCGAACCCCAAGGCCCGGAGGACGACTGTTGCAAGCTCTCCTGGGTTTTCCAGGAAAATAGTGGCGGCTGAGAAGCAGCCGGCCACTTCTTCTAAAACCCCGGCGGGGCCGCCTAGAAGTATGGACAATTACTTGTAAAAACTTTTACACTTGCTTCCTTCTTGACTAGGTCTAACTTGCTTTTTTACGCTTGATGCAGCCGGCCCTCAGGGGCTTGACTTGGTAGAGGTAGCCAAGTCCATGATCAAAGTAGTTCCTCCATCTGAAAGGGAGACGGTCAGGGGTGTCGGCACCCTTGACCTTGATGGGATTGCAGGGGTCCTTGCTGAGGTATACTCTTTTTGAGTATTTGAATTCCAGGACGCCTGTTATCTTTTTTGTTTGGAAACTGACGCCTGTTGTTTTTTTTTTGTACTTAGGCCCTGCTCCGAGTTAACGGCCTTCGCAAGCCGCTTGATCGGAAGAACAAAGAGGTAAAGGCTGCAAAAGCTATGGCCGCCTCTGACTGTGACAAGGCAATGTTTCAAATTGCCCAAAATGAAGTACTGACCATTGATATTCTTTATTATCAGGCGCAGGCTACCGCCGCTGTTCGGGCTCAGTTAGAGGCGGCCCAGAAGAAAAATGACGAGCTGCAGGCGACCATCACAAATCTTAAGGCCGAGCTGAAACCTCTTCGCCAAAAAATGTACTCTTACGAAGCCATGGAGAAATCCTTGGCCAGCGTAAAAGAACGCCTGGTGAGCCAAGAGAAGAGTCTTACCCAAGAGCTCTCGGAAAAGGCCAAGCAAGAGAAGAAAGAGCTCGTCCGGGAGATGATGGAAGACTCCGCTCAAATCCAGCGCATGACCTGGGGCCGCCTCTTCCCCAATGCCGACTTTGCCTCTTGGGAAAGAACGTACCGCCAGTGTTCGGAAACATATAATCAAGAGATCCTGGCGGCTGCTGAAGAAGAGGCGTTGGGAGAAGCGGAGGAGGAGGAGGAGCCGGTTGTGGCGCTTGTGCCACTTGGGGGTAAGGCATCAAAAGAGGATGCAGCTGAAGCCGAGTCCAGCAAGAAGAGTGCTGACCAGGCGGCAGCTGCTAATACTGAACTGCCCCCTTCTTAAGCTTAATGTATTTAATCCACGGCCTGCGTGCCGTTTGCTTTGTATTTACCCGGCCAGGGGGCCGGGGCTTTGAATATTTTGCTGGTCTTTAATGACCGGCTTATTTTTAATGAATTTTTGTTTTGCTTCAAATTTGTCCAAGTATTCCATATCTAATATCCCATTGTTTACTAGACCTACTGTTGTACATGGCCGAACGTTGCAGACAGGTACGGATAGTTAGTACGCCGCCTATGCCCCTGGACGACTGGTTGTTTGTTTCCAGGATAGACGATTAGTCGGCCATTTATTCAATCGGTATTCGAACTATTTTGTCTGGATCCTTTTTAGGCAGGCGTGCCTGTCTTTTTGTAATTTTAACCAAGTAGGAAAGTGGTCTGACCAAGTAAATAGAGTATTACCTAGTCGCCAAGGAATTTAGTAAAGATAACAAGCGGCGGGTACCGGTTGTTTCCCTTTATTGCCAATGTTGTTGGCTTTTAACTCATAATTTGTTAACTTAGCAAGAGTAGTGGTTGAGAGCCCCTGTTTGTTAAAAAACAGGCGGACGACTCATACCTTTTAGGCTCCATGAAAGTCAAATGCATTCAACAAAGCTAATTTAATCAAATGAAAGTCAAACACAATCACACAACGCTATTTGAATCAAATGAAAGTCTAATGCATTCTACAAAGCTAATTGAATCAAAAGAAAGTCAAACACATTCAAACAAAGCTTTTTAAATCAAATAAAAGTCAAATGCATTCAGCAAAGCTAATTGAATCAAATGAGAGTCAAATGCATTTTATAAAGGTAATTAAATCAAATGAAAATCAAACACATTAAAACAAAGCTAATTGATTCAGATGAAAGTCAAACACATTCAAACAAAGCTTTTTGAATCAAATTAAAGTCAAATGCATTCAAAGAAGCTATTTGAATCAAATGAAAGTCAAATGCATTCTACAAATCATATTGAATCAAATGAAAGCCAAATGCATTCTACAAAGCTAATTAAATCAAATGAAAGTCAAACACATTCAAACAAAGCTAATTGATTCAAATAAAAGCCAAACTCATTCAAACAAAGTTTTTGATTCAAAATTAAAGTCATATGCATTCTACAAAGCTAATAAAGTCAAATGAAAGTCAAATGCATTCTAAAAAGCTAATTGAATCAAATGAAAGTCAAACACATTCAAACAAAGCTTTTTGAATCATATTAAAAGTCAAATGCATTCAAAGAAGCTATTTGAATCAAATGAAAGTCAGATGCATTTTTCAAATAATATTGAATCAAATGAAAGTCAAATGCATTCTACAAAGCTAATTAAATCAAATGAAAGTCAAACACAATAAAACAAAGCTAATTGAATCAAATGAAAGTCAACCACATTCAAACAAAGCTTTTTTAATCAAAAGAAAGTCAAATGCTTTCAACAAAGCTCATTGAATCAAATGAAAGTCAAATGCATTCTATAAAGCTAATTAAATCAAATGAAAGTCAAACACATTCAAACAAAGCTAATTGATTCAAATGAAAGTCAAACTCATTCAAACAAAGTTTTTGAATCAAAATTAAAGTCATATGCATACAACAAAGCTAATAAAGTCAAATGAAAGTCAAATGCATTTTAAAAGCTAATTGAATCAAATGAAAGTCAAACACATTCAAACCAAGCATTTTGAATCAAATGAAAGTGAAATGCTTTCAACAAAGATAATTGAATCAAATGAAAGTCAAACTCATTCAAACAAAGCTTTTTGAATCGTATGAAAGTAAAATGCATTTAACAAAGCTAAGTGAATCAAATGAAAGGCAAATGCATTCTACAAAGCTAATTGAATCTAATAAAAGTCAAACACATTCAAACAAAGGTAATTGAATCAAATGAAAGTCAAACACATTCAAACAATGGTTTTTGAATCAAATGAAAGTCTAATGCATTCTATAAAGCTAATTGTATCAAATGAAAATCAAACACATTCAAACAAAGCTATTTAAATCAAATGAAAGTCAAATGCATTCTACAAAGCATATTGAATCAAATGAAAGTCAAGCACAATCAAACAAAGCTAATTGAATCAAATGAATGTCTAATGCATTCTACAACGTCAATTGAATCAAATGAAAGTCAAGCACATTCAAACAAAGCTTTTTGAATCAAATCAAAGTAAAATGCATTCATTAAAGCTAATTGTATCAAATGAAATTCAAATGCATTCTACAAAGCAAATTAAATCAAATGAAAGTAAAACACATTCAAACAAAGCTAATTGATACAAATAAAAGTCAAACATATTCAAACAAAGCTTTTTAAATCATATGAAAGTCAAATGCATTCCACAAAGCTAATTTAATCAAATGAAAGTCAAATGCATTTTACAAAGCTAATTGAATCAATTGAAAATGAAAAGCATTCAAACAAAGCTAATTGAATCAAATGAAACTCTAATGCATTCTACAAATCTAATTTAATCAAATGAAAGTCAAACACATTCAAACAAAGCTTTTTGAATCAAATGAAAGTCAAATGCATTCAACAAAGCTAATTGAATCAAATGAAAGTCAAACACATTCAAACAAAGGTAATTGAATCAAATGAAAGTCAAACACATTCAAACAAAGGTAATTGAATCAATTGAAAGTCAAACACATTCAAACAAAGCTTTTTGAATCAATTGAAAGTCAAATGCATTCAACAAAGCTAATTGAATCAAATGAAAGTCAAACACATTCAAACAAAGGTAATTGAATCAAATGAAAGTCAAACACATTCAATCAAAGCTTTTTGAATCAACTGAAAGTCAAATGCATTCAACAAAGCTAATTGAATCAAATGAAAGTCAAACACAATCAAACAAAGCTAATTGAATCAAATGAAAGTCTAATGCATTCTCCAACGCCAATTGAATCAAATGAAAGTCAAACACATTCAAACAAAGCTTTTTGAATCAAATGAAAGTCAAATGCATTCATCAAAGCTAATTAAATCAAATGAAAGTCAAATGCATTCTACTAAGATAATTAAATCAAATGAAAGTAAAACACATTCAAACATAGCTAATTGATTTAAATAAAAGTCAAACACATTCAAACAAAGGTTTTTGAATCATATGAAAGTCAATTGCATTCTAAAAAACCTAATTTCATCAAATGAAAGTCAAATGCATTCTACAAAGCTAATTGAATCAATTGAAAGTGAAAAGCATTCACACAAAGCTAATTAAATCAAATGAAAGTCTAATGCATTCTACAAAGCTAATTGAATCAAATGAAAGTCAAACACATTCAAACAAAACTTTATGAATCTAATGAAAGTCAAATGCATTCAACAAAGCTAATTTAATCAAATGAAAGTCAAACACAATCACACAACGCTATTTGAATCAAATGAAAGTCTAATGCATTCTACAAAGCTAATTGAATCAAAAGAAAGTCAAACACATTCAAACAAAGCTTTTTAAATCAAATAAAAGTCAAATGCATTCAGCAAAGCTAATTGAATCAAATGAGAGTCAAATGCATTTTATAAAGGTAATTAAATCAAATGAAAATCAAACACATTAAAACAAAGCTAATTGATTCAGAAGAAAGTCAAACACATTCAAACAAAGCTTTTTGAATCAAATTAAAGTCAAATGCATTCAAAGAAGCTATTTGAATCAAATGAAAGTCAAATGCATTCTACAAATCATATTGAATCAAATGAAAGCCAAATGCATTCTACAAAGCTAATTAAATCAAATGAAAGTCAAACACATTCAAACAAAGCTAATTGATTCAAATAAAAGCCAAACTCATTCAAACAAAGTTTTTGATTCAAAATTAAAGTCATATGCATTCTACAAAGCTAATAAAGTCAAATGAAAGTCAAATGCATTCTAAAAAGCTAATTGAATCAAATGAAAGTCAAACACATTCAAACAAAGCTTTTTGAATCATATTAAAAGTCAAATGCATTCAAAGAAGCTGTTTGAATCAAATGAAAGTCAGATGCATTTTTCAAATAATATTGAATCAAATGAAAGTCAAATGCATTCTACAAAGCTAATTAAATCAAATGAAAGTCAAACACAATAAAACAAAGCTAATTGAATCAAATGAAAGTCAACCACATTCAAACAAAGCTTTTTTAATCAAAAGAAAGTCAAATGCTTTCAACAAAGCTCATTGAATCAAATGAAAGTTAAATGCATTCTATAAAGCTAATTAAATCAAATGAAAGTCAAACACATTCAAACAAAGCTAATTGATTCAAATGAAAGTCAAACTCATTCAAACAAAGTTTTTGAATCAAAATTAAAGTCATATGCATACAACAAAGCTAATAAAGTCAAATGAAAGTCAAATGCATTTTAAAAGCTAATTGAATCAAATGAAAGTCAAACACATTCAAACAAAGCATTTTGAATCAAATGAAAGTGAAATGCTTTCAACAAAGATAATTGAATCAAATGAAAGTCAAACTCATTCAAACAAAGCTTTTTGAATCGTATGAAAGTAAAATGCATTTAACAAAGCTAAGTGAATCAAATGAAAGGCAAATGCATTCTACAAAGCTAATTGAATCTAATAAAAGTCAAACACATTCAAACAAAGGTAATTGAATCAAATGAAAGTCAAACACATTCAAACAATGGTTTTTGAATCAAATGAAAGTCTAATGCATTCTATAAAGCTAATTGTATCAAATGAAAATGAAACACATTCAAACAAAGCTATTTAAATCAAATGAAAGTCAAATGCATTCTACAAAGCATATTGAATCAAATGAAAGTCAAGCACAATCAAACAAAGCTAATTGAATGAAATGAATGTCTAATGCATTCTACAACGCCAATTGAATCAAATGAAAGTCAAACACATTCAAACAAAGCTTTTTGAATCAAATCAAAGTAAAATGCATTCATTAAAGCTAATTGTATCAAATGAAATTCAAATGCATTCTACAAAGCAAATTAAATCAAATGAAAGTAAAACACATTCAAACAAAGCTAATTGATACAAATAAAAGTCAAACATATTCAAACAAAGCTTTTTAAATCATATGAAAGTCAAATGCATTCCACAAAGCTAATTTAATCAAATGAAAGTCAAATGCATTTTACAAAGCTAATTGAATCAATTGAAAATGAAAAGCATTCAAACAAAGCTAATTGAATCAAATGAAACTCTAATGCATTCTACAAATCTAATTTAATCAAATGAAAGTCAAACACATTCAAACAAAGCTTTTTGAATCAAATGAAAGTCAAATGCATTCAACAAAGCTAATTGAATCAAATGAAAGTCAAACACATTCAAACAAAGGTAATTGAATCAAATGAAAGTCAAACACATTCAAACAAAGGTAATTGAATCAAATGAAAGTCAAACACATTCAAACAAAGCTTTTTGAATCAATTGAAAGTCAAATGCATTCAACAAAGCTAATTGAATCAAATGAAAGTCAAACACATTCAAACAAAGGTAATTGAATCAAATGAAAGTCAAACACATTCAATCAAAGCTTTTTGAATCAACTGAAAGTCAAATGCATTCAACAAAGCTAATTGAATCAAATGAAAGTCAAACACAATCAAACAAAGCTAATTGAATCAAATGAAAGTCTAATGCATTCTACAACGCCAATTGAATCAAATGAAAGTCAAACACATTCAAACAAAGCTTTTTGAATCAAATGAAAGTCAAATGCATTCATCAAAGCTAATTAAATCAAATGAAAGTCAAATGCATTCTACTAAGATAATTAAATCAAATGAAAGTAAAACACATTCAAACATAGCTAATTGATTTAAATAAAAGTCAAACACATTCAAACAAAGGTTTTTGAATCATATGAAAGTCAATTGCATTCCAAAAACCTAATTTCATCAAATGAAAGTCAAATGCATTCTACAAAGCTAATTGAATCAATTGAAAGTGAAAAGCATTCACACAAAGCTAATTAAATCAAATGAAAGTCTAATGCATTCTACAAAGCTAATTGAATCAAATGAAAGTCAAACACATTCAAACAAAACTTTATGAATCTAATGAAAGTCAAATGCATTCAACAAAGCTAATTTAATCAAATGAAAGTCAAACACAATCACACAACGCTATTTGAATCAAATGAAAGTCTAATGCATTCTACAAAGCTAATTGAATCAAAAGAAAGTCAAACACATTCAAACAAAGCTTTTTAAATCAAATAAAAGTCAAATGCATTCAGCAAAGCTAATTGAATCAAATGAGAGTCAAATGCATTTTATAAAGGTAATTAAATCAAATGAAAATCAAACACATTAAAACAAAGCTAATTGATTCAGAAGAAAGTCAAACACATTCAAACAAAGCTTTTTGAATCAAATTAAAGTCAAATGCATTCAAAGAAGCTATTTGAATCAAATGAAAGTCAAATGCATTCTACAAATCATATTGAATCAAATGAAAGCCAAATGCATTCTACAAAGCTAATTAAATCAAATGAAAGTCAAACACATTCAAACAAAGCTAATTGATTCAAATAAAAGCCAAACTCATTCAAACAAAGTTTTTGATTCAAAATTAAAGTCATATGCATTCTACAAAGCTAATAAAGTCAAATGAAAGTCAAATGCATTCTAAAAAGCTAATTGAATCAAATGAAAGTCAAACACATTCAAACAAAGCTTTTTGAATCATATTAAAAGTCAAATGCATTCAAAGAAGCTATTTGAATCAAATGAAAGTCAGATGCATTTTTCAAATAATATTGAATCAAATGAAAGTCAAATGCATTCTACAAAGCTAATTAAATCAAATGAAAGTCAAACACAATAAAACAAAGCTAATTGAATCAAATGAAAGTCAACCACATTCAAACAAAGCTTTTTTAATCAAAAGAAAGTCAAATGCTTTCAACAAAGCTCATTGAATCAAATGAAAGTTAAATGCATTCTATAAAGCTAATTAAATCAAATGAAAGTCAAACACATTCAAACAAAGCTAATTGATTCAAATGAAAGTCAAACTCATTCAAACAAAGTTTTTGAATCAAAATTAAAGTCATATGCATACAACAAAGCTAATAAAGTCAAATGAAAGTCAAATGCATTTTAAAAGCTAATTGAATCAAATGAAAGTCAAACACATTCAAACAAAGCATTTTGAATCAAATGAAAGTGAAATGCTTTCAACAAAGATAATTGAATCAAATGAAAGTCAAACTCATTCAAACAAAGCTTTTTGAATCGTATGAAAGTAAAATGCATTTAACAAAGCTAAGTGAATCAAATGAAAGGCAAATGCATTCTACAAAGCTAATTGAATCTAATAAAAGTCAAACACATTCAAACAAAGGTAATTGAATCAAATGAAAGTCAAACACATTCAAACAATGGTTTTTGAATCAAATGAAAGTCTAATGCATTCTATAAAGCTAATTGTATCAAATGAAAATGAAACACATTCAAACAAAGCTATTTAAATCAAATGAAAGTCAAATGCATTCTACAAAGCATATTGAATCAAATGAAAGTCAAGCACAATCAAACAAAGCTAATTGAATCAAATGAATGTCTAATGCATTCTACAACGCCAATTGAATCAAATGAAAGTCAAACACATTCAAACAAAGCTTTTTGAATCAAATCAAAGTAAAATGCATTCATTAAAGCTAATTGTATCAAATGAAATTCAAATGCATTCTACAAAGCAAATTAAATCAAATGAAAGTAAAACACATTCAAACAAAGCTAATTGATACAAATAAAAGTCAAACATATTCAAACAAAGCTTTTTAAATCATATGAAAGTCAAATGCATTCCACAAAGCTAATTTAATCAAATGAAAGTCAAATGCATTTTACAAAGCTAATTGAATCAATTGAAAATGAAAAGCATTCAAACAAAGCTAATTGAATCAAATGAAACTCTAATGCATTCTACAAATCTAATTTAATCAAATGAAAGTCAAACACATTCAAACAAAGCTTTTTGAATCAAATGAAAGTCAAATGCATTCAACAAAGCTAATTGAATCAAATGAAAGTCAAACACATTCAAACAAAGGTAATTGAATCAAATGAAAGTCAAACACATTCAAACAAAGGTAATTGAATCAAATGAAAGTCAAACACATTCAAACAAAGCTTTTTGAATCAATTGAAAGTCAAATGCATTCAACAAAGCTAATTGAATCAAATGAAAGTCAAACACATTCAAACAAAGGTAATTGAATCAAATGAAAGTCAAACACATTCAATCAAAGCTTTTTGAATCAACTGAAAGTCAAATGCATTCAACAAAGCTAATTGAATCAAATGAAAGTCAAACACAATCAAACAAAGCTAATTGAATCAAATGAAAGTCTAATGCATTCTACAACGCCAATTGAATCAAATGAAAGTCAAACACATTCAAACAAAGCTTTTTGAATCAAATGAAAGTCAAATGCATTCATCAAAGCTAATTAAATCAAATGAAAGTCAAATGCATTCTACTAAGATAATTAAATCAAATGAAAGTAAAACACATTCAAACATAGCTAATTGATTTAAATAAAAGTCAAACACATTCAAACAAAGGTTTTTGAATCATATGAAAGTCAATTGCATTCCAAAAACCTAATTTCATCAAATGAAAGTCAAATGCATTCTACAAAGCTAATTGAATCAATTGAAAGTGAAAAGCATTCACACAAAGCTAATTAAATCAAATGAAAGTCTAATGCATTCTACAAAGCTAATTGAATCAAATGAAAGTCAAACACATTCAAACAAAACTTTATGAATCTAATGAAAGTCAAATGCATTCAACAAAGCTAATTTAATCAAATGAAAGTCAAACACAATCACACAACGCTATTTGAATCAAATGAAAGTCTAATGCATTCTACAAAGCTAATTGAATCAAAAGAAAGTCAAACACATTCAAACAAAGCTTTTTAAATCAAATAAAAGTCAAATGCATTCAGCAAAGCTAATTGAATCAAATGAGAGTCAAATGCATTTTATAAAGGTAATTAAATCAAATGAAAATCAAACACATTAAAACAAAGCTAATTGATTCAGAAGAAAGTCAAACACATTCAAACAAAGCTTTTTGAATCAAATTAAAGTCAAATGCATTCAAAGAAGCTATTTGAATCAAATGAAAGTCAAATGCATTCTACAAATCATATTGAATCAAATGAAAGCCAAATGCATTCTACAAAGCTAATTAAATCAAATGAAAGTCAAACACATTCAAACAAAGCTAATTGATTCAAATAAAAGCCAAACTCATTCAAACAAAGTTTTTGATTCAAAATTAAAGTCATATGCATTCTACAAAGCTAATAAAGTCAAATGAAAGTCAAATGCATTCTAAAAAGCTAATTGAATCAAATGAAAGTCAAACACATTCAAACAAAGCTTTTTGAATCATATTAAAAGTCAAATGCATTCAAAGAAGCTGTTTGAATCAAATGAAAGTCAGATGCATTTTTTCAAATAATATTGAATCAAATGAAAGTCAAATGCATTCTACAAAGCTAATTAAATCAAATGAAAGTCAAACACAATAAAACAAAGCTAATTGAATCAAATGAAAGTCAACCACATTCAAACAAAGCTTTTTTAATCAAAAAGAAAGTCAAATGCTTTCAACAAAGCTCATTGAATCAAATGAAAGTTAAATGCATTCTATAAAGCTAATTAAATCAAATGAAAGTCAAACACATTCAAACAAAGCTAATTGATTCAAATGAAAGTCAAACTCATTCAAACAAAGTTTTTGAATCAAAATTAAAGTCATATGCATACAACAAAGCTAATAAAGTCAAATGAAAGTCAAATGCATTTTAAAAGCTAATTGAATCAAATGAAAGTCAAACACATTCAAACAAAGCATTTTGAATCAAATGAAAGTGAAATTCTTTCAACAAAGATAATTGAATCAAATGAAAGTCAAACTCATTCAAACAAAGCTTTTTGAATCGTATGAAAGTAAAATGCATTTAACAAAGCTAAGTGAATCAAATGAAAGGCAAATGCATTCTACAAAGCTAATTGAATCTAATAAAAGTCAAACACATTCAAACAAAGGTAATTGAATCAAATGAAAGTCAAACACATTCAAACAATGGTTTTTGAATCAAATGAAAGTCTAATGCATTCTATAAAGCTAATTGTATCAAATGAAAATCAAACACATTCAAACAAAGCTATTTAAATCAAATGAAAGTCAAATGCATTCTACAAAGCATATTGAATCAAATGAAAGTCAAGCACAATCAAACAAAGCTAATTGAATCAAATGAATGTCTAATGCATTCTACAACGCCAATTGAATCAAATGAAAGTCAAACCCATTCAAACAAAGCTTTTTGAATCAAATCAAAGTAAAATGCATTCATTAAAGCTAATTGTATCAAATGAAATTCAAATGCATTCTACAAAGCAAATTAAATCAAATGAAAGTAAAACACATTCAAACAAAGCTAATTGATACAAATAAAAGTCAAACATATTCAAACAAAGCTTTTTAAATCATATGAAAGTCAAATGCATTCCACAAAGCTAATTTAATCAAATGAAAGTCAAATGCATTTTACAAAGCTAATTGAATCAATTGAAAATGAAAAGCATTCAAACAAAGCTAATTGAATCAAATGAAACCCTAATGCATTCTACAAATCTAATTTAATCAAATGAAAGTAAAACGCATTCAAACAAAGCTTTTTGAATCAAATGAAAGTCAAATGCATTCAACAAAGCTAATTGAATCAAATGAAAGTCAAACAATTCAAACAAAGGTAATTGAATCAAATGAAAGTCAAACACATTCAAACAAAGGTAATTGAATCAAATGAAAGTCAAACACATTCAAACAAAGCTTTTTGAATCAATTGTAAGTCAATGCATTCAACAAAGCTAATTGAATCAAATGAAAGTCAAACACATTCAAACAAAGGTAATTGAATCAAATGAAAGTCAAACACATTCAAACAAAGCTTTTTGAATCAACTGAAAGTCAAATGCATTCAACAAAGCTAATTGAATCAAATGAAAGTCAAACACAATCAAACAAAGCTAATTGAATTAAATGAAAGTCTAATGCATTCTACAACACCAATTGAATCAAATGAAAGTCAAACACTTCAAACAAGCTTTTGAATCAAATGAAAGTCAAATGCATTCATCAAAGCTAATTAAATCAAATGAAAGTCAAATGCATTCTACTAAGATAATTAAATCAAATGAAAGTTAAACACATTCAAACATAGCTAATTGATTCAAATAAAAGTCAAACACATTCAAACAAAGGTTTTTTGAATCATACGAAAGTCAATTGCATTCCAAAAACCTAATTTAATCAAATGAAAGTCAAATGCATTCTACAAAGCTAATTGAATCAATTGAAAGTGAAAAGTATTCACACAAAGCTAATTAAATCAAATGAAAGTCTAATGCATTCTACAAGCTAATTGAATCAAATGAAAGTCAAACACATTCAAACAAAACTTTATGAATCTAATGAAAGTCAAATGCATTCAACAAAGCTAATTTAATCAAATGAAAGTCAAACACAATCACACAACGCTATTTGAATCAAATGAAAGTCTAATGCATTCTACAAAGCTAATTGAATCAAAAGAAAGTCAAATGCATTTTATAAAGGTATTTAAATCAAATGAAAAATCAAACACATTAAAACAAAGCTAATTGATTCAGATGAAAGTAAACACATTCAAACAAAGCTTTTTGAATCAAATTAAAGTCAAATGCATTCAAAGAAGCTATTTGAATCAAACGAAAGTCAAATGCATTCTACAAATCATATTGAATCAAATGAAAGCCAAATGCATTCTACAAAGATAATTAAATCAAATGAAAGTCAAACACATTCAAACAAAGCTAATTGATTCAAATAAAAGCCAAACTGATTCAAACAAAGTTTTTGATTCAAAATTAAAGTCATATGCATTCTACAAAGCTAATAAAGTCAAATGAAAGTCAAATGCATTCTAAAAGCTAATTGAATCAAATGAAAGTCAAACACATTCAAACAAAGCTTTTTGAATCATATTAAAAGTCAAATGCATTCAAAGAAGCTATTTGAATCAAATTTAAGTCAGATGCATTTTTCAAATCATATTGAATCAAAGGAAGTCAAATGCATTTCTCAAAGCTAATTAAATCAAATGAAAGTCAAACACAATAAAACAAAGCTAATTGAATCAAATGAAAGTCAACCACATTCAAACAAAGCTTTTTTAATCAAAAGAAAGTCAAATGCTTTCAACAAAGCTCATTGAATCAAATGAAAGTCAAATGCATTCTATAAAGCTAATTAAATCAATGAAAGTCAAACACATTCAAACAAAGCTAATTGATTCAAATGAAA